>NW_015624221.1:625696-640156 GCF_001515625.1 Sinocyclocheilus rhinocerous | reverse complement strand
AAGTAGTGCAGCTGCTTTGTTTACAGGGTTTCTGGGGTAACGGCTGCATTTAAATTAATAATTATTATTATTTAGTCATTTAGCAGACGCTTTTATCCAAAGCGACTTACAATATATATATTATAGTATTGTGTTGTTAGATTAGCAGCATGCTTACTCTTTTGAAATCCATTGTGCTTTGAGTCTCATGAGGTTTCATGAGAGTTATGATGTTCCCTTAGTAGGCAGTAGCCTGCAGGGCTGCTCACTAGGTTTTGAAACAGAGCCATAGTCTGATGTTTGCCTAATAGTTTTTCCATCTGCACATTATAGTTACTGTAAATAGCAGCCATAGTGGTTTGTCAGTAGATGGCGTTCTCAGGCAGCTCTTCATAAACCTGGGTTGGTGTGGGGTCATTAAAGGTCATGGTGGTCTGGACAGTGTGATTTATGATGCAACAGCAGAGTTTTTATGTAAGAAATCATCACGGATTTTACTTGTAAAGTCATTACTAGGCCATTGTTTTGAAACCCTTTGCCTGACCCTGTCTTGAGGTTCCAGCAAATCTGTTTTCTTAAACAATTCATTTGAATGCATCCTTCTGATCTGGTTAAGTCACATAGCTGGTTACCACTTACAAACATTAAAATGATGACAATGCATTTTGAAGTTAGATTGTAAAATGTTTCTTGTTGTTTTTGAGGATAGCGGTATCGTTAAAGTGCCTCGCTAATGAAAGGGATTCTGTCCGTGAGTATAAACGTCAGAAAAACAGCCTCTTGTGGAGTTTGTGGGTTATCTTCACAGCTGCTGCTTCTCAATGGGGTCGCAGGTCTGTCCTGATATGGGTCTAGTGCTTTTAGAAATCCAGTTTGCTGTATTCCCATTTGATTTCAAACAGAGCCGGCTCTTTCCACACCCTCAAGACGCATCTTACCCATTATTAGTGCTCTGTGAGAGCTTTCTCAGCTGCCAAGAGAGGTTGTGATCTGGATTTATAAAGGGCCAGAAATGTCTTGAACACAAATATGCTGCCTTTTTAGCAGGAAACCATAAACACTGCATTGTTATGGCAACTTGTGTTGCTCTTTGTAACAGTGGAAACACGAGGCGATGGCTTGATGGTGGAAATGTTCACTCATTCAGAAAGAACACAACTGTGTGATTAAAATGACTCTAACTATACATGAAATAGTTTGTTTTAAGTTTTTCTGATCTGATGCATCATAACGTTTTGGTTATTCATGCTCTAAAATACCTTTTGAACTCTGGAACAGTGTTATATTAGTATTATAATATAATGTCGTATTATAGTATTTATTAATGCGTTGGGTTTCATTTGTATATATTCCATTTCCATTTTAAATTTTGTTATTTTTAGAAATTTTGTTGTGTGCTTTGTTTGACATACATAAACTATTTTGATTTTATTATTATTATTATTATTAATTACAGTTTTAGTTTTTCTTTTCAGTTCTAGATTTAGTAATTTTAGTACTTCAACTTAAACTAAATGAAAATTAGAAATGCTGACTTGGTAACTAATTGAAATAAAATATGTTTCATTTTTTATATTTATACAGTTTTATTTAATTTTATTACATTTTATTAAATTTTATTGTATTTTAATGTAAACGCGTTTTAATAGTTTTAGTTAACGATAATACCAGCTAATGATAATTTACAATTTTATGGTATCATACATATGATATAAATAATATAAATAATATTTTTTGATATTTTTATTATATTATCACACATACTGATTTTTGTCATTTGTGCAAACACAATTCAATGTTTTGAGTGGCAAACACTAATTATTACCACAAAGCATCTCATAATTTATCCATTGCTAATGTTTGTGGTACTGTTTTCTGGGGTTAAAGGGGTTTTACAAATAACTAACTGGGAAAAAAAAAATCATTAGTACAGGAAAAGCCTAAAAAATTATTCTGTTAAAATGTATTAAAACTTTATTCTTGAGAAACATCTTTTGTTTGAATCCTTTTGAATATATATATATATATACAAATTGCCAGTTTTTGATGTTAGAAGTTCACTTAATTGTAACTAAAATTGAGTTAAATATTCCATATATTTGTACACATATATAATGGAGACATGAAATAATGTATTGCATTCATTGATAATCCCATCTTCCTCTCTTCCTGCAGGGAAACCGAGGTCGAACGGGGGTAGTTGTAGCTGCGTACATGCATTACAGCAACATATCAGCGAGGTAAGATGTGTAGACAGCGTACTGTCTGTGTTTATTGAATTAAAGATGCTCCTCTGAGCACTTATTATGGAAAGACCTTAATCCCACATCACAAGACCGGCCACGCATTAGGTAACACATGAAAAACAAGAAAAACAGCTGCCAAATTGCATCATTTTACAAAGGCGGATTTGTCTCAAGACTCAAATTAAGTGCTGATCAAATTCATCCCTGATGCAAAAAAGTGCATTCATGCTATTTTTATGAACAAAAAGCTTCCAGTAAATTCAAGAAGCACATTTAAATACTATTACTGGAAAACAAGACAAAGATGCTTATTATGAATATGACTTTTTTTTATTTTTTTTTGTATTGAAGAAAATGGCCCAAGTGTTTGCAGTAATGTAAGTGTTTGCTTTGCCTCTGCAGTGCAGACCAGGCTCTGGACAGGTTTGCCATGAAGCGGTTTTATGAAGATAAAGTGCTTCCTGTGGGTCAGCCCTCCCAGAGAAGGTCAGTGGTGCTTTGTTTTCCCCATCTGACCTCTTATCTCTGTGCTTTATGAGTTTGACCCTCATTGTGAGCGTTCAGCTTCAGCCATTGTTCAAATTTATGAGCTTCACCCTCCTGATAACGCTGCTCCAAACATGCAAACAATGCTTGTGTAGTTTTGCTAGGTTAAGTTAGGTTATGTTGTTTAACTAACTGTACCCTATGGCAGTGTGATATATCCTTAAAAGTAAAAATACTTGATGTTGAGTAATCTCTCCAAGGTTTCTAAACACATCATGTCTAATCTTGCCTCAGGACCACCATCTCTCACTACAACTGGTCTCGGATCAGATGTGCTCAGAGTATTGCTGCTTAGCTCACTGCAATTGCCAAATACTGGGATAAATAGTACCATTTTATTGGTAACATTGTTTTTTTGGTGTACAAATTAAATTTTTAGTAAGTAGTACATTTATATATCTATATACACTATGATTCAAATGTTTGGGGTCAGTGTGAAATTAATACTTTTACAAGGGCACATTAAATTGATCAAACATAATAGCAAAGATATTTATAATGTTACAAAATATTTCTATTTTAAAATAACTGTTGTTCTTTTGAACTTTCTATTCATCAAAGAATCCTAAAATATGTATCTCACTTTTCACTAAAATGTTAAGCAGCACAACTGCTTTTAACATTGATAATAATAAGAAATGTTTCTTGAGCAGCAAATCAGCATATAAGAAAGACTGGAGTAATGATGCTGAAAATTCAGCTTTACATCACAGGAATAAATTACATTTTAAAATATGTTCAAATAGAAAACTTATAAATTGTATTAATATTTCACAATATTTCTGTTTTTACTGTATTTTTGATCAAATGCAGCCTTGGTGATCATAAGAAACTTAAATTAAAGATTCATTAGTCTTAGAAAGATTCATGATTCATTAGAAAGATTCAAGTTCATTACTCAAATAAACAAAATCTTAACAAAATCCGATCAAATGACTCTTTGCTCAGATGGTCAGATGTTCTTGCGTCCATTGACACAAGATTGCAATGCTGATTGTGATTGAAAAATGCTATATTAAAAAAGAAGGTACAATAGATGTATTTTCACTAGTAGTTTCACAGATTGTTGAAACCCATTGTACAGTTACAAACCCAGAGTTGCTGATAAAAGTGTACATATGCTTTGTGTACATACCTATACGCACACCCGTTTATGGCTCATAAGGGAACACTTGGCCACGGATGTGCTGCTTTTACAGAATCAAGCATTCCATCTGTATATGGAAAGACGGGCACTTCAGGTTTCATTAAAACTAGATTTCATTGGGGCACATACTTGCGCTCCCTTTATGGAAAATGGAAAGGCAGAGTCATGGTAAGAGCTTTGCTCCAGGAGGAAAGAAGCAGCGTATGATTTCTGCTCTTCTGGAATAGAGAGGCCCTGGAACAACTGAATGTTCATGGGAAACCAGGCCTCGGGCGCTCGGCCAGAAAGATGCAGAAGCGCTGATCACTGTCGATCTCCAGGGACACGACCTCAACGTTCAAGAAGAAAAATACTTTTTCCTGTTTATAAAACATAACATCTGTGCCAAGGGTTTGAAATCGCAGCAGATGAAACCATCTCATGACCCTAAATGGTCCTCACAACAATGTTTAGATAGATGTTATGTAATACACACTTTCATGAACAGTGTTGGGAAGGTTACTTTGGAAATGTAATAGGTTACAGATTACAAGTTACCCTACTTAAAATGTAATAAGTAGTGTAACTTTTCAATTACTTTATTAAAGTAATGTAACTGATTACATTTGATTACTTTTTAAAAAAAATAAAGCATATACATAAACCCTATCGGATAAGCATGTTATAAACTTCTGAAACATTGGTGTTTCATATTTTAGAGCAGTCACTGCAATTTATGGAAGAACTCAATTAAATCTGTATGTGGGAGTGTGTGTGGAAAAAATCTTTGTAATCCTTAACATTTTCATAAGTAACTGTAATTTAATTACACATTTTTTCTTAGTAACTGTAACTGATTACAGTTACATTTATTTTGTAATTAAATTACGTAATTCCGTTACATGTAACTAGTTACTCCCCAACACTGTTCATGAATATATGTCTTGCTTGAAACCTTGAAAGTTTTTAACACACTCAGCAAGATTATAGTGTACAACAGGTGCATCTGTGTTTCCTAAATGGGTGTTAAAAAATTTAAACTTATTGTAAAGATTTATTATATTATTTAATATTATTATTATTATGTTGTTACTTATTGTAAATTATTATATTATAGTATATTTAGAAATTAACATCGACCTAGATTAATAAATGCTGTAAAAGTATTGTTAATTCATGCATTAATGCTAATGTCTTTATTAACTGTTAACAAAATGAAACCTTTTTTATTATAAGTTTTTAGATATGTACATTTTATATATTAAAATTGTATTTTGTGTATTTTTTATTTTAATATTTTTTTTTGTATTTTATTTAAATGTTACATTTTAGGTATGTGCAGTACTTCAGCGGTCTGCTCTCCGGCCATATCAAGATCAACAACAAGCCCCTGTTTCTGCACCACGTCATCATGCACGGGATCCCAAACTTCGAGTCCAAAGGAGGTGAGCTGAAATGCTCTGACCGGTGGGCATTTGTCAGAGACTGCTGGAGGTGTTGAAGGCAGGTTTGAGTCCGTCTCGACTCCTGCTGCTTTTGACGCCTCCCTGTCAGACTGACAACATGCTGCTCTATTACACACGTCTTGGGTGATCCGATCACAAGAGGTCAACGCTAAATACAGGTGTAGACGGGGTCCAGAATGTTTTGTGATCCGATCACTGAAACCACAGTCGGAGGTATTCAGAAACACATGTGACCGCATCGCATTTGTAGTGTAAATTAATCCATCCTCCCTAGACTGTGACATGGGGCTTGATTCTCAAATCGGTGGAGATACATTTGAGACATGTGTAAATACCTGAAAACATTCTATAAACATTATAAAAAGTATCTTTCGGGATGCATGTTAATACTGGCTTTACACAGGATCTGAGAGAGTTATAGAGACAATTTCTGCTCCAGCACTTTAGATATTCCACTTCTAGAGCTCTAGTAACACCTTCTTTGTTCTCTCTCACTTTCTCTCATGGTTTCTCAGGTTGCCGCCCTTTCCTTAAGATCTACCAGGCTATGCAGCCCGTCTACACATCTGGGATCTAGTAAGAAACACCCCATGTTTTCCCACACGCTATTGCTCATGCTTCCCTGGCATGTAGCCCAGCCTTCAAGACATCCAATCACAGGCGGGCCTCTGTGTCTGGGGGGTTTCTGAATCACACACCATCAGAGGAGCCCACATGGGCTTTTCCCATACATCACCTCTGTAGCTTCCTGCATGCTCTTGTGTTGTTATCAGAAGGGATGACCCTTTCTGTTAAATGCAAATAGAAAGATGTGTTTGGCAGCCAGGACTTAAGGCCCTTTCACACGGTACGCGGCAGTCGCGAGTGTCTAGTACATTCTCAATGGGAGACATGCGGAAAGTGGCAAAACGCGGGCGGTTTCGCTGGTGGCGCGGAGGCGGAGCGCAAGCGGTTCTCCTGCACCCAAAATCCTGCCGCTTCCACAGGCAACGGCGCTTCGAGGCAGGCGCCGCCAAAGAGAAAAATATTTGATCTTTTTGTGAGCGGCAGCCGGCAGCCGTGTCGGTTTCAACCAATCAGTGAACAGATTACTAACAACCATGACCACATCAATACGATTTTTTAGCATTTCCAGCAAAGCCCTGCGCCTGGGATG
This sequence comes from Sinocyclocheilus rhinocerous, assembly GCF_001515625.1. Taxonomy (NCBI): domain Eukaryota; kingdom Metazoa; phylum Chordata; class Actinopteri; order Cypriniformes; family Cyprinidae; genus Sinocyclocheilus; species Sinocyclocheilus rhinocerous. The sequence goes on along the minus strand of NW_015624221.1, from coordinate 633,637 downwards.
CATTGTTTAGCTTCAATTAATCTTCTCAATTTTCCTTTAAAATTATATTTCATTCAAATTTTTACTTCAATCATGACCTCACAGGTAATAATGCTCTTTAGGCAAATCATCAAAAACAACTTCACTTGTGCCAAACGAAAAAAAAAAGGTTAATAATGACAACAAAAGATCGCGATGAACGAAGATGAGTGACGCTTTTTAGTGATAAAGGGAATGCGCTTTGCGCACTTTCTAGGGTGTAATCCATTCAGAATTTGTATGAAACTTTCATTTTTCGGACACATAGGCTACACCCTGCAAAGTTTCGGGAATGACATCTGCATATTTATGCGTGATTCACTCTCGAAAAATAGCAGTGATTGGCAATGGACGGAACATATAATATGTTGGTTTAATTCTGGAACCGGCCCTGGCCAAACCTCCACGGACAGCGCGCGTCCCGAGCGAGATCTAATTCACGGACCAAAAGCGTATGTAAACTTTATTGAGATCGGGACATATCAACCCATAATTTCATTTCATTTCCAGTAACGGACGGTAGAAAGTTCAGCAATGAATGGTATGCGATTTATGACAGAATATAGTCCCGCTACTTATTTTTTCCTCACGTGTCTCGCCTTTGGTAACAACGATTCAAAAAGGAAACATTTCAAGTAACACGGGAAAAAGACACAGAAATATTCGGCCCGAATCAGTTTTCTAAAGTGTTTTTGAAAAATCACATACCCTGCCTTTAAGATCTACTGGCAGAAAGTCATTTCAACTCATCCCTCAGCTGAAAACAAAGAAGCAGAAATCGTGGTTACAAGTTTAAGTGAAGCAATCTCCACTCACAGGAATTACACTGGCAATGCAAACCAGAAATTCATCCTTTTAGAAAAGTAGTAAACAGTTTTATTCACGCTCCAGACAACTTATAAATAACAAAAAAATCACTTGCACATTTCCGTTCGTAAATCTTTGAAAGTGTTGCTACATTTGTACGAAAGTTAGTGTATTTATTAATTTGAAATATTTAAAATAAATTCAATTCTGAGTGCACCTGATTCTTTGGTGGGGAGGGGACGGGGCGTGGTCCATGAGAAATAGTCCTGCCACCACAGCTGGAAAAAAATCCTAGGAAACACTGCATACATTTAATAAAATTAGAAAAATGCATTTACAAAGGTAAAAAGAAAATGCCCCTGAAATCACTTTGAGTCAAATGTCAGCTTGTATTAGGAAGGCTAATTCTTGATCAGAATTTTTTATTATTGATTAGAAGGTGCTCCTAAATGTTTTAAATTGGGAGGACAGGCGCTCCTAATTACAAGAAGAAAAAACTGCTCTTAAACTGGGTGTGTGACAGGTATGGCTGTGGAATGGGGTTTGACTGAGGCAAAATTTTCAGTCAAAAGATTTTTTTTGCTTTAATCCCTGTGTATTTGATTGATTTATAACTATTAGTTGTTAATAATAATAATACTTTATTTATTTATTTGCAAATGTCAAAATCATTTTTTAGTGGTAATCAACGTTATTATTAATCAAACTTAACTTGTGTTTAACCAGAACATTTATGGTTGTTTATAACTGTAATGCTTCAAGTGTCTACTTGTATGACCTTATTCTGCCTGGCTGAAAACCAGCATATTTTCGGTTCGTAATAGTGCATGATTTCTTTTACCCTTTCAGGTCTGTGTGTGTTTCACCTGTTGCTGTAATGTGGTTTCTCATGTCCTCCACAGCTCAAGTGTTATCACAAACGCTTCCGCAGCCCGTCCCGTGATGTCATCTTCAGAGTGCAGTTTCACACCTGTGCTGTTCATGATCTGGGCATCATCTTCGGCAAAGATGAGCTTGATGAAACATTTAAAGGTATGCTGGATTTGCCTTGTATAGTCATACTTTTGGCTATGCTGTGACATCTCAGACTATGTTTGGTTGGTTTCATGTTTTCTTTTGTTTGAATTAAATCAGCTGTATTGGTGACACTGGCTTGATCAGTCCATTTCTTTTTTCAGATGACAGATTTCCTGAATATGGAAAAGTGGAATTTGTCTTTTCTTTCGGCCCAGAAAAAATCCAAGGTAAGAACTCTATTTATCGTCATTCATGTTCAGCTATTAAATAAATCACAGAAATATTGGGAAATAGGACGTAAACTGAGCCTAGCAGCTTCTGAGTCTGGATGCTCTGTCATAGGAACGGACCACCTTGAGAACGGGCCCAGTGTTTCTGTGGACTACAATACCCAAGATCCTCTGATTCGCTGGGATTCTTACGAGAACTTCAACCAGTGCTGTGAAGATTCAGTGGAGGGTGAGTGAAGCTGTAGTCTCATTATAAACAAATGACTGGAAATTATTAGACTTTCCCAAAAGTTTTAAAACAGTTCTATTTTCGTTTCAGACAACTACAAATATACCAGTTTCACATTTCTGCTTGTAAATCCACAATTTTTTTTATTTTTTATTTTTTTCAATTGTAAGTTACTTGAAACACAGTATATATGTATGTATGTAGGTATGTATTTATTTATTTATTTTAATTAAGATATTTTACATAGATACATAAATTATTTATTTAAATATTTATTTATTTATTACAAATAAATACATTATTATAAATTATTTATTTGCAGTATTTATTCATTTATTTATTAGGAATAATTGTTACTATTTATTTACACAAGTCTTTTTTAAATCAGCATTATTCGGATGCTTCCTTAATAAACATCTGCCTGTATAGTCCGTAGACATCAAGGCAGCTCACTAGCTTCGATTATTCCTTTATTAACTAATGATGGCCACTCAGAGTTCACATACTGTAGAGTTTGTGTTCGGGTCATCAGTCGGTCCGACATCAAATCATCAGCATTCATTGGAATTTTGTGACAGAGCTTCTTTGTGTACACGTCTCTGATAATCCGTGCGTGCGACAGAGACTGATTTAATCAGATGAGTTTATAGTGTTGATCACAGAGGTCGAGTCAAGTTCACACACACACACCGCCGTGTCACTGGAATTGTCCTCAACCTTGTGGTCTAAGCGGCGAGCCTCCTTATTTTAAGTTGTGGTGTGCTTCTGGTCCTCAGACATGTGATTTGTTGTCCTTTTTTGAGACATCCTCATTTGGTGGGTCAGCTCTCTGGAGAGAGAAAGTCAGAGCGAGGAATGTAAGGAGGATATGTATGCAATTCTGTCGAGGTTTGGAAGTATATGTTTTAGTTTATATAGCTTTTTACCTTTTTGTGCAAGATTCAGTCACTCGTAGAATATACTAGCCATTTGTAATGTCTGAAGAAATTGCACTCAGTACTGCAATTTTATTCACTGATTCATATAAAAGTTATACAAATTTGAAAAAAATTGGTGCTCACTTATTATTAATGGTTCTTATTATTATCAATCTTGGAAACAGTTTTTGCTATTTAACATTTGTGTGGAGACAAGCAAAACAAAACAAGCCTCACTATAATTTTTTTAAATGAAATATAATTGCCCTTACTGTCACTTTAATCAATTTAATGTGTCCTTGCTGAATAAAAGTATTAATTTCTTTGTTTATTTCTTTCCCCAAACCTTTGAATGGTAGTGTATCATGGTTTCCACAAAAATATTAAGCAGCACAACTGTTTTTAACATTGATAATAATAGGAAATGTTTCTTGAGCAGCAAATCAGCATATTAGAATGATATCTGAAGGATCATGTGACACTGAAGACTGGAGTAATGATGCTGAAAATTCAGCTTTGCATCACAGGAATAAATTACATTTAAAATATATTTAATTAGAAAACAGTTATTTTTAATTGTAATAATATTTCACAATGTTACTGTTTTCACTGTATTTTTGATCAAATGACATCAAAAACATGAAAAAAAAAATCTTACTGACCCTAAATTGTATATTAACTTCACATACATTTCAGCTGAAAATCTGATCATGTATTATTATTATTTAAGAAATCATGCTCAGTGCTGCAGTGGTTACATGTAGTATGCTTGGAGAGCAGTATAATCTGTTCACCAGCACCCGTAAATCAGACCACAAATGGCAATTTTATTCAGATTTTGTCATTGTTTTGTGTGTGTGTTATGCATCAGAAAGGACTGTGGGCAGTCTGGAGGTGGTCTGCAGGCTGGCACGATCCCAATACTGAATAGAAAACATCCCACAGAGCCCAGTTTCCCTGTGGTCATTTGACCACAGTCACTCCACACCACCCTGCGTCACAAGACTCCATTTCCCTCGTCTGTTTCCAGTGGCATTTGGTGAAATATTCCAGGCATTGGCTGAGAATTGTGCAATTCATGCTGTGAGAAGACGGTCAGACCAATCCTGTCCAGTCACAATGTCCAAAACACCCATGCGGCGTGTTTATGTTATCTGTTCGACAAGAGTATGTTTTAATTACTGCAATCCAAAAAATACTTTTAAAACAGTCGAGAGCGTATCGTTGTGTTATTTTTTTAATATCCCTGGGGTCTAATTTTAGGAGCTCCAGTCAGTTTAGCACACATTTAAATTCTACTCTGTTCTCCATTGAAGCCATTTGAGATGACAGGCTATAAAGGCTATAAAGACTGCCACCCTCTGCCTTAAATAGGGCAGGCAGAAATAGGAGGCTCTTGGCTGCCACCTTTAAGAGGGGTGTAAACTAATCCAAATCTCCGGTCAAGAGGCGAGACCCCAAAGCCCCTCTAACTGCCCCTGGCATCACCTGGCAGCATGTTATACCCCTTTATGAGATGCCTACATATGTATATATATATATATATATACTGTATATATATATAGCATTCAAAGGTGTGGGGTCAGTAAGATTTTTTAATGTTTTTGAAAGAAGTCTTTTATGCTCACAGAGGCTGCATTTATTTGATAAAAAATACGGTAAAAACAGTAATATTGTGAAATATTATTACAATTTAAAATAACTGTTTTCTATTTGAATATGTTTTAAAGTGTAATTTATTCCTGTGATGCAAAGCTGAATTTTCAGCAGCATGACTCCGGTCTTCAGTGTCACATGATCTTTCAGAAATCATTCTAATATGCTGATTTGCTGCTCAGGAAGCATTTTTTCAGGATTCTTTGATGTATGAGAACAGTATTTATTTGAAATAGAAGTATTTTGTTACATTTTAAATGTCTTTACTTTTGCTCAAGTATTAATTTCTTTAAAAAAAAAGTTTAAAAAAAAACCAGTATTTACATTATATAACAATATTTATATATACAGTTGCCATGATATGAATTACGTCACATCCTGATATAAAGTTTTGATCATACGGCCCACCTCTGCACACTGAACAGAGTCTGTCTTTAGTCAATAGGACTGCTGAATGGAAAGGGCACATTTGCAAATGAATTTAGATGCCTATCACACAGTCAAACATCTCCATTGAGAGACTGTGGCCAGAGGACCGACTCCAGAGACATGATAAGCAGCCAGACATTATGCCTTTGTGCTGGAGCTCATGTGTCCCGTCTGCTGAGACAAAACGACCGGCTGACATTGTTGGTGGAGAAAATGACTGATAAACCAAGAACAGTGAATTTACATAATCATTAATGCCATCCTTGCTTCATTGACTCTTTGCTTGATTATAGGCAGCTAAAGTATTTAAAAAAACTAGACAGTGGAAATTGTATTAAAAATTGTCGTTATTTTCTTTCTAAATCCCTAATTTTTTCACTTCTTGTGTCTTTTTGCATGCTATTCAAGCTGCTTGTTTCAGTACAATGAAAGAAGAGGTTATCAATTAGCTTGAATAAACAAATGAACGAACGTTCATTCATAAGACAAGACATTAAATGTGAATAGACTAAAATAATAGATATCACCATACTTTCCCATTTGATTAATCACAGTAAATTAAGACAAATATTTTGTATTACAAGTTTTCTCAAATTGAATGTTTAAATATGCAAATTATGCAGTGTCTAAATAAATATGCGCTAATTTGCATACATTTGCATACATTTGCAAACATTGAATAAAACCTGGTTCAAAATTCTTGTTTCATTTTGTTGACATATTAGAGTAAAAGTATTTTACAGCGGGTATTTTGGATATTTCTTTTTATCACTTAGAAATCAGAAAATATTATAAACAAAATAACCATGTTTTTAGGAATTAAATGTTAATAAATAAGTATATTATTAATGTATAAATAAATAATAAATAAATCAGGCAAATGATATATGAACAAATAAAATAAAATGAAGAATAAAGAATAAAGATTGTAATAAAACTGTAAAGTTTGGTCTTTAAATACATATTTCTTTAAAGATATGTATTGGAATTTTCATGTACAGATGCAAAAATAAATAAATAAATAATAATAATTTTGTATATTGGATGCTTTCTTTATATTAGAGTAAAAGTATTTTACAGCGGGTATTTTGGATATTTCTTTTTATCACTTAGAAATCAGAAAATATTATAAACAAAATAACCATGTTTTTAGGAATTAAATGTTAATAAATAAGTATATTATTAATGTATAAATAAATAATAAATAAATCAGGCAAATGATATATGAACAAATAAAATAAAATGAAGAATAAAGAATAAAGATTGTAATAAAACTGTAAAGTTTGGTCTTTAAATACATATTTCTTTAAAGATATGTATTGGAATTTCCATGTACAGATGCAAAAAAAAATAATAATAATAATAATAATTTTGTATATTGGATGCTTTCTTTCTATATGGAAGCAAAAAAGCCCAAATCTAAAAATTGACCAGTGCATGACAACTGTAATGTCTTGCTTAAGCTCCAAAAGTTACACTTGTGTGACTCATGTACTAGTCCAAGTTTTCTAAAGTCATAGCTTTACAAAGATAGTAATAGCTTTGTGTGAGGGACAGACTGAAATGTAAAATGTTATTCGCATGAGATGCTCTAGAAACGATGTTTGGGATTGCTGATGTCAAACCCTGCGTGCCGTGTCTTGAAGCATCCTGCCTGAGTGCACACAAGTGCAAATGATCCATTTGATTTTCTCACACAATGCTATTTCATGACTTCAGAAGATTTGGAATTTTGGAGGTTGATAATATATTATAAACCATCATCCATGTTTGTAGTATGGACAAGAGCAGCTTGAAAATCCTTCTTTCTGCTTTTTTGTTTTCTACTGAAGAAATAAAGTCAAAGAGTTTTTAGAACAATACAAATAATGATGAAAGAATATTAACTTTTGGCTGGACTGCATTGATGTATCTTATATATTTTGAAGAATCAAAGCCATGTTTGTTCCCTACAGTACCAGAGAAGTAAACCACTATCTTAAAATTCACTGGACTGATTCTTTGGACCGAGAGCCATAATTAGAGTAGCCCACAAATGAGAGGGCAGCATTTTAAGATAATAATGCTTTATCTCTTCTTGGATGTTAATGGCTCAGTAATTGATGTCTTATCTGCTTCGTGTCTTGACCACAGATAGCACTTCGCTGTTTAACTGGAGCTGCTGGCAAGGTTAGAGCAAAACAAGGCCAATCTTTGCTGGTCCACTGATATTTGTACACCTCAGAAACCACAGATACTACACTTCCCTGCCTCAACACTGGGCTGGAAGCCATCAAAATAGCTTTCCATGTCTTGCTTTCAAAGCCAAGTTTGCTGTCATGAACATTTAGAATAATACGCATTGTTTGGTTTATTATCTTCTGTAAGTCCATACAAATTTAATTTTGATAATGTGATGTTTCTGAGTGAAATGGAAAGTTTGAAAGGGATTGCAAAAAGTGAGCAATGATATTTTTGGAATATTATTTTATCTTCACGCATAGCAGAATTTTATTTTTGGCAGGTCAATATTAATTGAGTTTTTGTTAAAGTTTTTGAGTAAAGTTGGTAAAGTTTTTGATAAAACGTTTATATATATATACATACATACATACAAACTATACATATATATATATATATATATATATATATTATGCCA
>NW_015624221.1:615484-625686 GCF_001515625.1 Sinocyclocheilus rhinocerous | reverse complement strand
ATATATATATTATGCCAAATACAGACAGAATATATACATTTTAACCTAAAATCTTGATGTTGATCAACAAAAACTCATTTAATATTTAATATAACAAAAACTCATTTAAAACAACATTAATATTTTGGGCTAAAATGTATATTAATTTAATCTATAAATTATAATATAAATTCAAAAGTTTGGGGTTAGCAAGATTTTTACATTTTTTTGAAAGAAATCTTGAATGCTCACCATGGCTGCATTCATTTGATCAAAATACAGTAAAAACAGTAATATTGTAAAATTTTATTACAGTTTAAAATAAGTAAATGTATTGGAATATATTAAAACATTTATTTATTTAATTAATTATTTATTTTTCCAGTGATGTTAAAGCCGAATTTTTTGGATTTTTTTTTTTCAGGATTTTTTTGATGAATAGAAAGTTAAAAAGAGCAGCATTTATTTAAAATAGAAATGTTTTGTAACATTATAAACGTCTTTACTGTCACTTTTGATCAATTTAATGCATCTTTGCTGAACAAAAGTATTTTTTCTATTAAAAAAAAAAATCATACGGACTCCTAACGGTAATGTTTATTATAATTTGTATGTAAAATTCACATACATTTTAACCTAAACTCTTGATGTCGATTACAAAGCCCATTGAGTCCATGAAGACGTTTGAATTGACATAGAATTGCAACATTCAGTAACCATCCAAACACAGTGCCAAGTCAACATTAAACAAGTGAAAGGTGAGGACAGGCGTCATGACTGTAAAAACAATCCCGCTGTCCGTCAGTGTCTTTGCGGTGGCTTTGAATCTTGGGGTTCAGCTTGAAAGACTGGAAGGGAGTCTGGAGACAGAGCCGAGGCCTTGTTTACATGGCCTCCCCATATTTGGCCGGGGCACTGCCCACAACATTTTTGGGATGGTTGGGTAAGAAAAGTGTGACGACGGGGAGATGGGATTGGAGAGGCGCTGACAGAGATGGTGTGTCAACTCCTCCAGCCTGGATACCAAAAAGCCTTTTTGTTATCAGTCATTAGAGGGAGAGTGACAGAGAGAAGAGTCTCTGTTCACTGCACACACACACACACACACACGGATCAGACTGGATCGTAATTGTTGTCTTTTTTGGACCGTAAAAGCCCATCTGCTCTGAGGTAAAGTTGTGTGAATGATTGTCACAACTCATGGTCAGCGACTTGTTGTGTCAACCACAAACGGCTGTACACTCTGGTTTGCTGGATGTTTATGAGTGATTCTCTGACTCTGGTAACTTCTCTGGACTCTGGTAATGATGTTTGTAAAGAAAAAAAAATAGAATTGTTGTTTTTTTGTGTTTAAATGATAGATTGTAATAGCTTGAAACTTTTATTGTAATGAAGTAATGTCTTTTGTCCACCCTTTTACTGTAGTGTTGAAAAGTCAGATATTCTGTTCTGTATATGTATTTGTCTCCCAAGCAGCGTGAATGTTTGAAAATCAGAAATATCACTTTTTACATAATGACAAATTATTTGGTGTCGTCATCATTTTGCTGTTATTTGAGAATATTTGATCCATTTCTTTGATTTTTTTTTTTTATTTCATTTTTATCGTATTTAGTTTGATCTATTTATTGGTTTTTATCATATTTTATTTTATTTGAAATATAGTTCAAATATTTTATTTATTGGATTTAATTTTTATTGTTTTCATAGAAATAAAAAATATAATACAATAAAATCAATTATTTTATAACTAGAAAAAAATGAAATAATATCATCAAAAAATGACTTTTTTTTTTATTTATTTTTTATTTTTTATAAAATCTGTTAATTTGGCTGCTTGCTAACGTCATCACACACACACGCACGCACGCACGCGTGACACACACACATATCAAACCTCCGCACCAGTGCACATCCACTTCACAGTAAAACTTTTTCACTTTAATGCCCATTTTATTTTATTTGAAATATAGTTCAAATATTTTATTTATTGGATTTCATTTTTATTGTTTTCATAGAAATAAAAAATATAATACAATAAAATCAACTATTTTATAACTAGAAAAAAATGAAATAATATCATCAAAAACTGACTTTTTTTAAATTTATTTTTTATTTTTTATAAAATCTGTTAATTTGGCTGATGCCAACTTGCCCAGGTCAAAAAAGGCCTCTGTTAAGTCTCCCCTGGTCAATTTTTAGCCCGATTTTGCCACGATTTGCTTGATGTAGGGTGTTGTGGGGATTCTTAAATGACAATAGGCGTCGGGACGCGAGATTCCATCGTTTCAGCACGTGTAGTGTGTCATAGTGGACGACAACCGATTCCGCGTCTGCGATGTTTCACGACATCACTACAGAAAGACTAGCATGTTTCATTTTTTTTCCGTCGTCCACAACGAGTTCTGTCACATTGGTCACGTTGACCAATAGCAGCACAGAAGCTCTTTCATACACAGGTTTCAAACATGGCAAAACAAAAGAGAGATGATGGTGCTGCTAGGTGGAATTATGAGATGGAGGAAAGGTTCGTGGAGCTGTGGCAACAGTACTCCTGCCTGTATGATGTGTCATCGAGGGACTACCACGACAGAACAAAGAAAGAAAAATGCTGGCGAACTATAGCGGAAGCGCTTCAGCAATGTTTACACTCTTGTTTTCGGAAGTCAGTCGCTAGTTCCGCCTTCTCGATGACAAGACGACACGCGATAAATGGTCGGGAAGCAACGTGTAGTCTGACATGTTCTTGTCCACGACACGACAAGATTTTAGGAGTCAAAATCGTGTAATCTGACACAGTGACTATCGTGACCGACAAAAATATCGTGTAGTCTGAACCCGGCATAAGGTTGATCAAGGCCACGGTGAAGTCTTTATTTTAAATGTGACACATTCTTTAATATACATGGGACATAGTTGAAGAAGTTTTATTTTTCAAGATTTAAAGTCAAAATATTTCAGTCAAAAATACAGATAATTGACGAATCATGTGCCAAAAGTGAAGCATAATATGAAGTTTTCCAAGGCTGCTTAACTTCCAACAATTTAAATGTGTTTTCAAGGCTCGGGAGTGCTAATACACTTAGTTTGAATTAATGGGAGCTCAACAGATTTTGATTGTGCCTTCAGAAAAATTGCAGTGTTTTGAGTAAATCTCACTGGCTGCATTTAATTTCACCAACTCAGACTTGCATTAAGACTTGTATTTTTTTCCCCCAAGGTTTTGCAGGCACAGCTTATTTCCTTATTATGAGTCTAAGTGCGGTTAGCACATATTTAAGCTAAGCTCTTAAACAGAGCATCGACTATGGTTTCATCACAGTTGTTGCAGGATTGGTGTTTGAATTGTGTTTTGGAGTTCAGCTGTGCAAAGCTGAGCTTTATTATGGTCTATTTGGGTGGCTGGCAGTCTAACTGTTACGTAATAAACGTGTCTACACATCAAGCTGGCTTCAATTAAAGCTTCTTGCGATGGGCGGCTGGGCCTCTCCATCTCGAGTGTTGTTCAATTTTGTGGCTAGAAACCAGTAGCTTTGCCGACAAAATTAGAGCGTTAACCCTTTCAGCAGGCTGTAGTTTAGTTCTCAGCAGTGGCGTTCACAGCACTGTCGTCAACAATGCTAGGGTTTTACTGTCACCATCTGTTAACACATGACACCAGAGGTGCACTTTTCGTGTTTCCCCTCTGACGGATTTAACTACCTAAGGCTGTTTGTTCGCGTGTGTGGTCTTCCGGATGTTTTTGTCGTGTTGTTTTGACACTGTGGCAAAAGCTAAGGCTCATGCACAGATAAGTTGGATTTGGAAATTATATGGAAATGTCCATTGCAGATGATTTCTGATCTCATTCTGAGTTATAATTCTGAGAATATTGTAATATATACTTCCCAGAAATTCTCAGTAGTGATTTACATTGAATTGTATTGTAATATTATAATACATATAATAATAGTGTAATAATAATAAGTATAATAATAATTTTGCTCCTGTGGCTCAGTGGTAGAGCATTGCGTTAGCAGCGCAAAAGGTCGTGGGTTCGATTCCCAGGGAACACACATACTGGTAAAAAAAATGTATAGCCTGAATGCACTGTAAGTCGCTTTGGATAAAAGCGTCTGCTAAATGCATAAATTAAAATTAAATTAAATTATTAAATTAAATAATATGTACTGTACTGTAATATGATTTTTGAATCATAATAAATTATAGACATGATGTGCAAATACCTTATCATTTATTAATATAAATCTGTTATATCGCATAAAAAAATATATATATACATACATACATATATGTGTGTGTGTGTTCATGGCACAATTTTTGTCCCTTGCGTTATGGTAGTGAAAAATGCTGCTTGCTTGTCTTGAAAATATGTTACAGTTCAGAAAAATAGGTTTCATTTTCTTTAAGCAAAATATAATTTCTTTATTTTTTTTGAGAAGTGTAATATGACCTGACCATGTTCTTGACAGCATTTACCTAAACACAAAAGAAACACATCTGTGCTGCATTCTATTTACATCCAAACCGTGAGGTACATCTAGTGTCATGAGATGTGTGCGTGTTTCATCACAGATCTCTGCTTTATGCTTACAGCATGTGTCCTTATCATGTAAACAGGCTTTAGATTTGTCCCTCTGTATCTCAGGGATTAGACTGTTTTGACTCCAAACTCATTGTGTAATATAGCAAATGTCAGACCTTATGAAAGGCCTGTGTGCACTTCATGCTGAGAATGTTCCTGAATCGCTCCAGCAGTTTGACGAACACAGAGACTCGGTTGTTCAGCGTGTGTCTGCTGTAGGCTGTTTTGTCAGGCTGTGTCCAGGGCCTTCAGGAGGATTCACATTTAGCCAATCTTAACATTTCACCCTTGACCTTTGCCTTCACACCCACGACATGCCCACAGCTGCTGTCCAGACCCTTCTCACTGGATCTGTGTTTGTCTTTAGATTTAACTACCGTGCAGTGGAGAAACACTCTCGTGAAGCGAGGGGGCCGATCAAAACTCCACCTCCTCTCTCCTCCACTTTACAAGACAAGATTGTCCTGTTTCTCCTGCATTCCAGAGGCCTACGCACATAGCTCAGCACGGGTCAGATATTCCCTCTAAATAGCTCACACTGACCTGTGACAGATGGCGGTGATGATATTTATGAGACAGAGAGTCCAGTTATGTCTCCCATTAACGCTGATTGAGAAACCTTTTGGGGTTTCCTCACACAGTCACTGGTTTGTTAGATACCTGGTCAGGGATCTATATGTAAATTTTAATAGAATCGTGTTTCCATAAGGAAGAAATTACTATATAAGCTGCCTATATAATTCTTATGAATTAACTGGGTGAAATGGCATTCAGATATGCTGCTTTTTGCCTGGAGTCAGTAACAAGATAAATTATATTTAAATTACTTTTATTTATTTATTTTTTTTTGCAAAAAAAAAACAAAACAACAACAGTGAGACAAACTCAGAATTGCAAAAAAGAAAGAAAAAAAAAGTTGGAATTGTGAGATATACTAAACTAGCAAAAAGATAAAAAGCCGCAGTTACATTTTTGTTTTATTCTGTGGCGGGGAAAAAAATAATTGCTAGATGTAAATTCAGAGTTGTGAGATGTAAATTTAAAATTGCTAGAAAAAAGTCAGAATTTTGAGCAAACTCAGAATTGCAAAAAAGAAAGAAAAAAAAAGTTGGAATTGTGAGATATACTAAACTAGCAAAAAGATAAAAAGCCGCAGTTACATTTTTGTTTTATTCTGTGGCGGGGAAAAAAATAATTGCTAGATGTAAATTCAGAATTGCTAGAAAAAAGTCAGAATTTTGAGTTTATACCTTGTAAATCTGACTTTTTTTCTCAAAATTGTGAGTATTTTATCCCATGGCGGAAATAAGCTTCTACAGTTACTTACCGTTTCTTTGTAATTATTTATGAAATTTACCAGCAATTTCTGAGTGAAAATTGTTTCAAGTAAACATTTTTTTGTAGAGAGTTGGTCATGCTAAATGAATACAAGGTCATTATAAATAACCTGGAATTTAGTTTATCTGATTGCAGATGTTATGACTGATGATCTTAGCCGCTGTTTGAGTTGACTGTGATGTTAAATTTTGTTGTTTTCATGTGTTGTGTCTTATTTTGTGTTATTAGCTATGCTGCTGCATGCCTTGGCCAGTTAAAGGTAGTTTGGTGCATCACTAAATATTTCTGTCTAATATGTCAATTTATTACAGCTAGATTTAAATGGTGTTAAATGGCATGAATTGAAAACTCACCTTATATATTTTCTAACTGCATTTTATTGATTTTATTGTGAATGATTCATCCATGCACATTTCATTTTAAAAAAATGAAAATGCAAAAATATGCAACTACAAATGCATAAATAATCCATATGAATGTGCATTGCTTTGGATTGTGAGCTACCAGAGGCTTCAATTGAAGACAGATTTTGTGATTGCAATGGAAGTATCTAGGTTTGCCTAGCGTTTTGAGTGGTTGTTGCTTAAAAAAAGTACTTAATGAGGACACGATCCCTGGTTTAATACCAAAATGAAATATGACCCAAGCATGTTCTTGGCTGGTTTTTGTGATATTTACCTTAATACTTTGGATAACTAGCAACAAGTTGTGTTCTCTTGTGTTCTGGTTCATTCTGTTTTAAATGCAGTTGTAGTTTTATGTAGCAGCGCTACTAATTATCTTTAAACCCTTAATGAATTGTGTCATCAATTGATATAGGGATGGATATTTTCTCTAGCCACAGGTTTTATGAGTTAACTAAAGATATAGTGAAAATATAGCCAATTCTACATGCGATATGCTCATAGAAACAAAGCTACATGTGAGCGGAACCACAACATGCAGTTTCCTTTAGATTTTCAAAGCACCTCATTTAGTTTTGATTCAGTAATTCATTGTTTTGGTTCTCCAGAGCTCTCTGAGGACTAATGATGAAGTGTGTGATGAGGAGCTGGTGTGTGCGGTCTGTGTGGAGCGAACAGCCCGGGCCAATTCCCAACCACAGTCAGCCGCTGCATGCCTATCAATGAGCCGCCCTCATTCCGCCACTCTGTTCCCTTTGCTTTGAGCAGGGCGTGATTGCTTTTCCTTAAAGGCAACGTAAGCCCCAATGAAACGTTACCCATGAATGGCTTCGCGCTGGAGTCACATGGAAAGCTGCGTTTAGATTATTGTCCGGCTTTAGCACAGAAAATTATAAGCAGTGTATTTCTCCGATTGGGATCCAGCAGGTGCACACATCTAAAACATGGGGAAGAAATTCCAAAATATCATCCTGGATAAGTATTTTCCTAACAGCATTTGTTCTGCAAAATTTCATGTGGCTTTTTGGTGTTTAGATTACAAACAACTAAAATGATTTGAATCAGATATGCTAAAAATCATTGATTTTTACTGCATGTCTGAACAAAGATATGATCTTATATTATTTTGAGGTGGTAACTGCTTGTGGGAATTTAGTAGGAGTGGATGTGGTGAGGTTCTGTTATTTTTTTCTTTTCTCTGTGCTTTAATCACACAAGGCTTTCTCAACTCTTTCATCTCTGCCTTATATAAGAGGCCCATCAAAAGCATCTTTAATGCATATTTAATGTCCTGCACTTACCTTATACAGGCTCCATTACCAGAGGGCTGTTGTGATGAGCGCCTGTGAAGTCAAACACAGCACTTTGTCTTCCTCTCAAGTGCTTACACATTGTTTTCTCAGCAACCCTTGACCAGAGTTACAGTGACCGCACATTTTATTAAAACTTCAATCACATTCATATTGCTTTAATGGCATGGTATGAAATCCTTTTGTAGCATTTTATATATATTTTTTATAAATAAAAATCAGCTATTACTTCAGTCTTCAGTGTCACATGATCCTTCAGAAATCATTCTAATATGCTGATTTGCTGCTCAAGAAACATTTCTTATTATTAATATCAATGTTGAAAACAGTTGTGCTGCTTAATATTTTTGTGGAAACCTTTTTTTTTTCCAGGATAAAATTTTATATATATATATATATAAATGTGTAGGCACAAGAGGCCTTGCTGAATAAACATATGAATTTCTGTCAAAAATAAATGCATAAATAAATAAATAAACATACTGACCCCAAACTTTTGAATTGTAATGTATATTGTTACAAAAAAATTCTACTTTGAATAAATGCTGTTCTTTTTAAAAAAAATCTTTTTATTCATCAAAGAATCCTGAAAAAAGTAGTACAGCTTTCAAAAAATAATAAGCAGCCCAACTGTTTCCAACACTGATTATAAATCAACATATTAGAATGATGTCTGTATGATCATGTGACACTGAAGACTGGAGTAATGATGCTGAAAATTCAGCTTTGCATCACAGGAATAAATTATATTTTAAAGTATATTAAATTAGAAAAAAAATATTTTAAATTGTAATAATATTCCACAATATAACGGTTTTTATTGAATTTTTGATCAAATAAATGCAGCCATGATGAGCATAAGACTTTCTTTTAGTGATGAAGCACTTCTAGAACTTTAGATTGGTGGAAGAATACATTTAGGAACAATTCAACATAACTGAGCAGAATGAAAATAATTTGGTTCCAGTAATTTCCTTTTTCATAAACAATCTTTAAAGGGTTAGTTCACCCAAAAATGAAAATTAGCCCACAAATGACTCACCCTCAAGTCATCCTAGGTGTATATGACTTTCTTCTTTCAGACGAATCCAGTCGGAGTTATATTAAAAATGGTCTTTGATCTTTCAAGCTGTTTAATGCCACTCAGCGGGTGTTGCATGCATCAGTCCAAAAGAAGTTAAAAATATGGATATTTTTCTTACAAAAACGCATCGATTCGCTACAGGAGGCCATTGTTTACCCCCCGGAGCCGTGTGACATTTTTTTTTATGGATGGGCGCTTTTTATTTAACTTCTTTTGGACTGATGCATGCAACACCCGCTGAGTGGCATTAAACAGCTTGAAAGATCAAAGACAATTTTTAATATAACTCTGACTGGATTCGTCTGAAAGAAGAAAGTCATATACACCTAGGATGACTTGAGGGTGAGTAATTTGTGGGCTAATTTTCATTTTTGGGTGAACTAGCCCTTTAAGGTCTGTTGCTCAGTATGAAGGTTTTTGAGGTTTGATGTCCTGTCTTTCACGTGCTTAAGCTATCACTGGTGAGCCCTAAGTGTTTACAGCACCTAAATCGTTCAAACATTTTGGGAAAAACAGCATGTAAAAGCAGATGAGATCAGATGAATTCGACAGCTGTGATCTAAACCACATTGGTTCGCAAGGGTATGATTCAGTTGTGGGAGTGTTTTGGCAGCAGGTGTTAAAGCGATGATCACATTGTATGTTTTGATTCATAGCAGCGGGTGTTTGTCATTACATGGATATCAGTCGTGCCACATTGTCAGGATTTCTGTTTGCTGACTGCTCTGTTTCTGACCGACTTCCTGCAGACGCACCATGTGAAGTTTGTACAGTCCTTCCGTGAACTTTTTTCTCTTTCCTCTTGGCTTAATCTAATTCCATGTCATTGAAAGCTCAGACTATCACTCACAGAGCAGCAGCCAGAACTATTAATCATTTTTTTTATCATTAAGCACGTTTAGATAAAATATATAGAGAAATCATTCATGTAGACGATTAATGAACAGCTTGAACAAAATAAATAAATACATTTTAAATAAAAAAATAAAAACAAATTCCCTTCCCCATGCTGGTGATTTAACATGTTCATCATACATTTTTCAAGGTACCTCTTAGCATTTCTGAAACTTTACCTGCCCTTTAATTACTCCAAGTAAACAGTCCATGTTTTGCTACTTAAATCATGCATCACAGAAGTTTTTTCCGCTTTTTCGGCCCGCCATGATGTCATGCATGTATAACAGTCATTTTATTTTATTTTATTTTATTCACTCAAGTCTTGTTACCTATTTATTTATTTATTTTTGTTCTGTGTTCTATGCCTTAAACAGGGATTAAAGTTCTCTGTCGCTACGACGGATTTCCGTTCATTGCAGCGAGTCTACGACAGATTTCCGTCAATTGGAAAAAATGAGGGGAAAAGAAACATTTACCGCATTGTTGTTGTTGTACCAAAAATCATCCCCGCCACGGCTGCAGCTTCTCACTGACAACATAACGCCGCTCGCATCATTCACAGTCGGGTTATTAGCAGAGAACACAGAGCAGAACTTGAATTTCGG
>NW_015624221.1:614251-614510 GCF_001515625.1 Sinocyclocheilus rhinocerous | reverse complement strand
GTGTGACGGGTATGGCTGTGGAATGGGGTTTGGCTGAGGAAAAATTTTCAGTCAAAAGATTTTTTTTTTGCTTTAATCCCTGCTTAAAGCAATTACATACAACACTGTTAATGCATCAATCATTCACTAACCAAACGCCCACATCTGTGAAGTAATGTGAAATCAGATAGGCCTACTGTTTTGCCTCCTGACTATTGGGAAACACTATAAAAACACACGCGCGCACACACACACACACACACACACACACACACATACA
>NW_015624221.1:567671-611315 GCF_001515625.1 Sinocyclocheilus rhinocerous | reverse complement strand
CGCGCACACACACACACACACACACACACACACATACACACACACACACACACACACACATACTCAAAGTCACCGATTTGAAAGGCTCTACATACGCAGCACCTTTCTACAATCCACATCATACTGTTGCACAGTTGATTTTGTTAGAATTTAGCATTAGCATGTTGCAAAGATAACATCATTTTTATAAGTACACACACACACACACACACACATACTCAAAGTCACCGATTTGAAAGGCTCTACATACGCAGCACCTTTCTACAATCCACATCATACTGTTGCACAGTTGATTTTGTTAGAATTTAGCATTAGCATGTTGCAAAGATAACATCACACATTTTTATAAGTATTTTAAAAGTTCAAATTTTAATTATATTAAACTTTTTAACATTATTTTTTTGTATTGAATTAATTTATAATCTAATTTGAAAAAGTCAATTTTAATTATATTGCCTTGTAGTAATATTTTTTAATAAATTAATTCGAATAAAACAAAAAAATCCCTTATTTTTAGTTATATTAAACATTTTACCAATATCTTTGGTATTGACTGAATCGTAATCTAATTTTAAAAAGTCAGTTTTTAATTATATTGAACTTTCTGAATGTTTTTCATATTGAATGAATTATAATCTAATATTAAACTATTATTTGTTAATTATATTGAACTTTTTATCTTTGGTATTGAATGAATTGTAAACTTAATTTTAAAAATCCTCTTTTTTGGCATTAAATTATTTAAGTACTTTTTTTTTAATTATACATTTTTTGTTCTTATTAATATTGAATAAATATAAGTTATCTATAATTACATTTATCTATTTATATCTAAATTTCTCTTGCTTTGTCTGCCATCTTAGTAGGATTTTTTTCCCCACCACAGTGTACTGTGGGGTTACCTTTTCTGTAAAAGATACATGCTGCTGTAGAATTTGGCCAGAAGAAGACATCTTAGAAGTGTCTGGTAGAGCAATCTTTGTGTCCTTCAAATGATGCCTTTAAATGCTGCCTATGTAGGCATCTCATGGGTTTTGGAGCAGAGCCAAGGAGTTAGTGAAGGATAACAAGCCTATCCGACAGAACAAGCCCCAGTGATGTCACTTTAGTAGACACCAGACACACAACTGGGCGAGGATAAATTCACGCCCACCTCACTAGGGGTGTTGTACATCCAACGAGAAGGAAAGAGTCATGTCATCTTCAGCAGCACAGCTCAATTGGAGTTAAAACAGGAGGTGGAGAAAGAGGAGCGAGCTTTCTGATGCAAAACTACTCCCACAGCTCGCTAGTGTTGAGCTGCTGGAGCTCGAGAGCAAGAAAACAGAGACTTTTCAAAACTTTCTTTCTTTTTGGACACTTACAGAGCTGTGCACTAAGGCAGGTAGGAACATCTTCTTGTGGTTCTTTTTGTGATTTCTGTGCTTTGAAAAACATCTAAAGCACTTTAGCATGTGTTCACATCCTGCTATTTTTATGTGTGATGATTAGGGATAAACACAAGCTGCTCATGATGTGATATCACCCGTGTCTGTGAACAGGTGATAAAAAGCGCGCCGAAATAGAAAGCGATTGCTTTTTCAAGAAAGAGGCGTGTCTGATTCCACATCAAGATGCCAGATTCTAATGACAGCGACAGCTCCTCTGATGTCAGTATATTAAGTCGTGAGGTGTTTTTAAGGTGCAAATAAAACATGAGATCTGTTCGGCTAATCTGAGATGATCATTCTCATGTCATGAAAGTTTTAACCTGCTGAGAGGTTTATACGAGGTGCCCCTCTCCTCCGTGGTGGGCGTTATTTTGGAGTACTAGAACTCTGGGAGATGTTTGAAACAGCTGAGGGATTGTTAGGGGAAACTCTGGAGGGAAAGAAAAAGGGAAGAATGGGGGAGAAAAGCTCATTTTTTCCACGGTATGTTATAAAAGGAAAATTCTGGCCCTAGGCCTGGTCTCACAGAGGAGAAACATCTGAATTCACTCCTGCAAAGTTTGGTTTATGCAGATTTAGGGATGTCAAAAAGCAAGTAATGTTCCCAATCTTTATATAGTATCCAAACTGACTAATAGAAATGGAAAGGGTGACCTCTGATGGCTAGCAGACGGAAGTTCATGGACCGGATACGTAACAATAGGTTGCTGCTCGTGTTTATGCGGCGGTGTAAATCATTTAGCAGTATCTATATAGTTTGGGGACTGTATGATTTTAGTGTTTTTGAAAGAAGTCTTTTTTGCTGACAAGAGCTGCATTTATTTGACAAAAATACAGTAAAAACAGTAATATTGTGAAATATTATTACAATTTAAAATAGCTGTTTTCTATGTGAATGGCTTTTAAAATGTAATTTATTCCTGTGATGCAAAGCGGAATTTTCAGCAGCCATTACTCCAGTCTTCAGTGTCACAGAAATCGTTCTAATATGCTGAATATTATGCTGAACTTGGTAGTGTTTCTTCTGGTCAATGCACCAATTTACTTTCGATGTGCAACAACGAACATCAAGGCTGGCAGCTTTTGACAGACATCAGCTTGTGTACTCTTGTGTTTAACCCCCTAGTCAAACCAGTAGGTCACATAGCTGCATGTGACACAGGGTCAAAGGTGATCATTGAATTTGTTGCAAGCAGACATCTATAACCTAAAGGTCAACAGGTCTCTTGAGGTAACCCGGGATGTCTATTTTTAAGGATCTTGAGGGAGCTGTTAGCCTCAAATCGCCCACAGTCTGTTCGCAGGCCATGTGATGCATGCATACTGGTCGCTGATTGAAAAGCACTGGAAGTCATAGTTTAGCAGGTTAGTAGCATCGTACTTTGGGAAAAAATGTTTGAGGTGCTTAGGAGCAAGTAAACTAGATATTCACTGTGCATTTCACTTAGTTTTCTGTCATGTCTGTGAAATAATCTGGATTCAATAATTTTTCTAAGAACCTCTTTCTCAACACTTGAGGCTTCTCTTGAAATGTGAAATGAAACTAAAATGTTAACCCGGTTACCTTTCTGAAGAATCTCATTCTATATTAAAATGTATTTATTTCATTTGAGATAGCTCAATACAATTTATTAACACTTAAGCACATTATTATGCTAGAATGTTTACGATTGTACAAAATATACTTTTAAAAACACTTTTAGCAAACTGGAAAAAAGCATTTCATAGAATGACCCATCTGCATGTACTACTAGAAATTCTAATTACAAAATGTATACGGAGTTCCACTAGCAAGTCATGGGCTAATACTTCTGCAGCATTATATGATTACATTTTTTTCTTGCTGTATTTATTGCGGTACCATCTATTTCAGATAATATAACTCTAATTGGCACTTAAAAATAAAACAAAAATATCTAAACAAGCTGATTAAAGTCTTCAGGATTACTAGAAAGTCACAGGCAGGAGAGTTTGAAGCTAAACTCTGAAGGAAAGTGGACCTTGAGGGCCAGAGTTTAGAACCCCTGCTTTATGCCAATAGTCACAAGTCCAACTGTTCATGACTAGGGAGCCACAGTCTCTCTTCTTCAGCTATTAGTGCTATAGAGTGTCAAAAAAAAAAAAACAGCACAGCAGAGTCCAGAGTATTGTGCCCACTTTTCCCAGCTGTATTATCAGATTTGCGGCTCGACAGATCCTGCATTAAGACACCATGGGAAACTCTGCGTGTGTGTTTCAGGCTGGCTCTATCTGAATGAATGACATTTTGTCACAGTCTGTGGTTTTGAGGCTGTCTCATTCTCTCAAGCACAGTGAACAGTACACGGCTCTTTTTTTTCTGGGATTGCAATGCATTGTTGATATCAAAAGGCCAATGCAGAGTGAACTGTCAAACAGTGGCTTAGTGGTTTTGGAAAGCCAGAAAACAGTTACAGTCTGTTATTAAAATGCATGACCACAGGGAAACAAGACACTGATTGTTAAGAGCCAAAGATACATTGACACAGCCACCCTAAAATAGGTGTGTTATGTGTTTGTATAAGTGTCCAAACATGTGTGTATTAATGTGTGAGTATAGGAAATGATGCTACAATTGCAAGGAGACAGGAAATGCCTCCGATCTTGTATGTGGTGATTTTTCCACTGGTGAGTCACTTGCTTTGACTGGGACTCTCATGAGAGGCACAAACTGACTCACTGCATGAGGTGGAGCTGCCGTTTGTTGCATGTGTGAGTACACGTGCATGTTTTAGGAAGAGAATCCGCCTGACTTTCAAAAAGTTGCTCGTTTGACAAACTGAGTGCTCACTCCATAAGTGTTTACGTGCTTAAAAACAATCACATGTATCTCAGTAGTCCACTATGGGCAAGGGGTTAACATCCCTTTTCTCCAATAATGAATAATTTTTGTTGCCATTAAAGAGATTTAAAAAAAAAAAATGTAATCATTTACTCACCTTCATGTCATTCTAAACCTCTATGAGTTTTTTCTGTGCAACACAAAAACAGATATTTTGTGTTTTTTTTGTTCATACAATGAAAGTAAATAGGGTCCAAAACATCATTTTTGGCGAAGTATCCCTTTAACTGAAACTGGGCAAGGGATTTTAGTTCTCTTCATGCTTTGTATAGGACTTAATAAGGACTGTATGGGAGACTAATTTTGAAATTAAGTGTTACTGTAAGCTTTTTTGAACAAGAGTTTTTAAACTATAATAGTGTTTAATGTCCAGTTATGTTGGGATTTAGAATAGATTTTGTAGCTTTTGCTTGGATGGATACATGAATAATGTGCTCAATGAGTATTCACTATTCAGCATGTTAATGCATGCTGTTGCTAGCTAGTAGTTTGGTAGTTGGTAGGACCTAATAATATAATTGAGTGATGTGACACATAAATGACAAAATTAAGTTTATAACTTGGTATTCTTAGTCACAACGTGAAGTTGCTTATTGCTTTTATGTGTATATATGAAACAGCTAAATGTATTAACACATTCCATTTTTCTTTTTGACTTCTACAGACGTTATTCACACACAAGGTCCATTGGATGGTAGTCTCTACGCTAAGGTTCGGAAGAAAGAGTCTCTCGAGGGAGGGGTCACAACCAATGGTGTCCCAGCCACTGTCGATCACACTTTACCTGCTGTAGACCACACTCTACCACCAGTTGACCACGCCTTGTCTGTAAGCAGTGACTCAGGCAATTCCACTGCTTCCATCAAAACCGACCGCACGGATGAAGCCAGCCATCAGCTGGCCTTGGTGAGTCAGCCGTCCTCCCAGCCCCTTAGCCCAGAGGAAAAACAGGAGCTGGACCAGTTGCTCAGTGGTTTGGAAGCACCAATGCATCGCACAGGTTACCAAAACAGCGCTGGCAGCGTAGGCGGTGGAGTCTTACACCTCGTCCCCGCCCAGGTTCATGTCAATGGACACAACAACATAGACCGTGAGACAGATATCCTTGATGATGACCTGCCCAACAGCCAGGAAGGGAACAGTGTGGACAGTCTCGGAACCATCTCATCTTTTGAGGGCAGAGCCACTCCAGCAGAGCTATACTACCAGTCAGAGACGGTCATCAATGGACAAGATGCACAACATGACTTGGAGAAGGGTGTCCATGAGAAAATACCAGAGCCCAAAATCCACAGCTCCTCATCTGTCCAAGAGCACTTAGGGTCCTCTAGTGACTATGCCAACCAGAATGGCAACATCTACCGATCTCAATCATTAGGGGCAGCCCCGACCACAGAGCAGAAGTACATGCCCAAAGCTCCCACACGCACAACCAGCAGTAAGGATGCAGTGCAGAGGGGACTGAATGTGTGGCAACAATATGGTGTTCCTGAGGTCCCAGTCACAGATGGGGTCACCTTCAACCCTGTATTGCAATCCCACAGCCTTCCGGAGTTTCCTCACATGGCATCTCAGCAAGAAATTGAACAGTCCATTGAAGCACTCAACATGCTGATGCAGGACCTTGACCCAGCACTTACTCAAGTCCCCAAGTCCCATAGTGCTCCATCTGGTGAAGATGGAGTGGTCACCACCCAACCATCTTTCTCTCAAACCCAAGCACGGCCGTCCTACCAAGCTGACGCAGCCATTCATGGCCGTGGTGGAGTCTGTTCGGGGGGATACCCTTCGACCTTTCAACAGGTAGCCACAGAGCCTCCACAACCCACCACGAACCAGCAGAGACCCACAGCCATATCCCAGCATTCTGCATTCCTTTCTGAGGCAGAAGGTCAGGCTCCAATGTCCCAGTTCACAGTGCCTTCCTCCGCCTTTGGAGTTCTCCATTTGAAACCCCTCAACATTTACCCCTCAAGTACCACGTCCCAGTCCCCTGAGCCCCAGGAGAGCCAGCGTAGATATTCTGCCTCCTCATCCCCTCTGCCTAAAGAGTCTGAACCGGAAGATGCCAACTACAAATTGGATGGTCTTGTAGCTCACCGTGTAGCTGGTAAGATCAGCTTTAAAATACCTCTTTCAGCGTTCTCAGAGTCAGTTTACTTATTCAAAGGTACAATAGTAATGATACATTAATCATTCCTTGGGCAATAACCAGCCAAGACTTTTAAACATTAGGCTACATTACTCATGCATATTTTTATGTATACAGAATGCGAATTGAAACAAGCTATCAAGGGAAATGTAGTAAAGCAAAACATCTCCATGCTTGTCTTGAGTGCTTGAGTTAAGCTTGTCTTGAGAGCTTGCCTTTTACACTCAAGGCTGTGCCTTTTTTTGGTGGAGTTTCTTTGTTGGTGTTGACATAAGCACTGTGAGATCACAAAGAACGCTTTGTCCAAAGTGCTTCTGGCTCAAGTCTCAATATCAGACCGCATTTCTTTTTTGTGCCAAGCCCAAACCGAACATTTGTACATTACATCTGGAGAAGTGCCCAAACAACTGAGGGCTGCTTTGTGGCAGTGCATTTTTTTTTCTGTCAACATTATCTGTTCAGCTTGAAAGTTTCGGAAGATTTTCCTGGAAGCCTAGGTCCTCTCATTTTCAATGTTTTTAGAATAATGGCAGCATGTAAGAGTTGCTTGTTGTCCCAGTCTTGTTTTGTTGCAGGCTAAATTCACCATGACTTGTTTAGGTTTTTCCAATGTTGAGTTTAAATTAAAGATGTTATTACTAAGTCTACCACATACTGCTGATGGATCTTACAACCCAAAATGCCATAAACACTGTATAAATAGATTTCCATCTAATCCTTGATACACATTTGCCAAAAAACATAAATGTAAAACATATTGTTACTTGAATTAGGGCTGATGCATTGGCACTGGGCTCACGTTTGCCCCCTAGTGGTTGTATAGTACAGGTATCACAGTTAAAGGCACAATATGTAAGATTTTTTTATTAAAATATCCAAAAACCACTAGAACAGTGTTATATATTTTGCTGACTTGTGTACTTACATTATCCCAAATGTTTCGAAGAATGTTTAAATCCAGCGAAATAAGCAATTTTAACTAGTGACACGGACCGTGTCCATAGTGTCATTGTGTCGCCTGCCAATGACGTCATAACCCCTCGATTTCCGGTTTTGTTTTGAAGAAAACATGGAAACACCAATGACGCTTTAATATGTTGTGCATTTTAATAGAACGGTGATGACCACACAGAGTAGCATTATAACAGAACTTTCAAATGTATCTAGTATGATAAAACAGCGCTGCTTCCGCTGCTTTCCGGAAGGTGCGTAAGCGGTCGACTGTGGCATAATAAAAGCTCCGCTGCTTTCGAGCCGTGTCACGCTCGTTCAGCGGCCTCGTTTCGCTTCGACGACTTTCAGCCTCACCCTGCTTCATTCTACTACGTTAATAAATCATTAGCTTATCCATGAATATGATTTCTGCCTGAGTTGCATCGGCTGTGGGGATGAAGACGACAACTCCCATGATTCCACACTCAGTCACGGCGTCATCAAACTACACCTTTGTCTATTTGTTTATTTTAAATACACACCCTCTAGCGGCGAAAATTACATATTGTGCCTTCTTTATCTTTAATATCTTAGCAAATTAATGTTTAAAAGCATCAAACAGGTTATGAAGGTCACAAACTGATAGGAAGAGCTTTGTCCGATGATGAGCCACAAGAGCTGTGTTAGCAGGAAACCAACATTAAACCTGAGAGGAAATAACTCTCATTGACAAACCTAGTCAGCTATGTTTCTGTTTTATTGCAGCTTAGTAGTGTTGTTGACTCAGCATAGATAAGTGTTCCTGTAATGAGAAGGACTGCATGAGGAGGAAGCTGCTCTCTTTCTTTGTAACCTTCCCTTGAGTCCTTGCTCTTGACACAAGCTCTTGCAACACTGATTGAAGAACTCTCAGTATCTAATAGTGAGATTTGATTATCAGACCTGTCATTATCTAGAATTAGGGGAACACTTTGTCTACATTTAACATCCGCAGCGTTCTGCCACAGATAGTGTGTGTTTATCTTTCCAACTGAAGTTAAGGTAAATACATACTATATGTTAGGACTGGGCAATGTATCGAAAATTCACAACGTATTTGGAAATGTTTATTTTTTTAAGCTATATCACCCAGCCCTACCATATTGCCCGTTTTTGAAGATATTTGCCATTAGCATTATGCTAACAGGTGCTAATGTTTTCTTCCCCCCCTCTTTATTCATTCTCTCATCCTGTTTGTGGAACACCCGTCTCATCATTACCTCCGCCTTCCCTTTCTCCTCTTCACCTTCTTCCTTTACTTCCTGCCACGGGCCATCATCCCTCCTCTTCCTCCTCCTCCTCCTCCTCCTCCCGGTGGTGTGCAGAGTACACTGCTCTTATCCAAGGCATCAGTGACAGGCAAAGCGTTCCTGAGCTCGGCCACCGCCGCCGCTCTTTCTCCTTCAGTGGTTGGTCTCTCTGATGCTCTGTGCTGCCCGCTGACATTAACTCATAACACCTGTGCATGTTGTGTGGTTGTGTGCTGTTTCTCTGTTCTCTCTCACTTTCGCCCCCTATCTTTCCCTGCTCTTTTTTTATGTCAATGAGAGCACTTGCTTTTATAAAACTGCTGGATATTTTTTTTATTATTGTATTTTATTTTATTATTATTTTGTATTTTATTTTTTGTTTTTTTATTTTATTTCATTAATATTGTACTTGTAATTGTTATTATAAAACAGATAGTTGTGACTAAATTTGAATTGGATAAAATAAAATAAAATAAAAAGTATGTGAACTAATGTAAATGTAAAGGCATAGTTCACCTAAAAATTAAAGTTCTCTCATCATTTACTCATTTTCATGTTGTTCCAAACCTGTATGACTTCTGTGAAACACAAAAGAAGATATTTTAAAAGACAATGGAGTACAGTGTTGTTTTGGACCCCATTTATTTTCGTAGTATTGATGAAAACAGTTGAAACAATCACAAAAAAATATTTTGTGATCCACAAAGAAAAAAGGCATACAGGTTTGGAATGACATGAGGGTGAGTAAATGATGACACAGTTTTAATTTTGGGATAAATATCTTTAACAAAGGAGTAAACTGTGGCAAGTAATAGGAAATGGGAGACTTTATTCTTCCTAATTACTATTTCTTTCACTATTTGCTCTATTTTAATTTCTCTCCTTTATCTCCCTCACTAATTTAACACTCTTCCTTAACCATTAACCTGTGTTGGAATTTCACCTTGTTTGGGTGAAATAACAGTTAACAAGAGTATTACTTCAGTTTGCTCCTTTGTGCTGGGTGACCACTACAAACAAATTGCATTTGTATTATGTGTTGAGTTAAAGTTACACAGTAGCAGGACAAAGGCCAGTCTGTCTGGATCAACTGAGCCCATGTCACAAGATCCAGTCTACCAGACCTCGGGAACAATAACAAGGAGAGCAGACACTGGCTTCATTCAAGGACTCTCCTTTACCTCGGTTTAAGCATTTATATGAAGGACAAAGGGTAATAAATCCTCCCTGAGTCTGGAGACCATTATACAATCCTTATCTGCCACAGGGGAGTAAACGTCTCGTACACTGACTGTCTTCGGTCCCGTTCGAGGGCCCATGCAGGCCGTGTTCAGTAGCCAGGTACCAGGATGAATGTTTGTCTTGGACCTCTCCTGAGTCTGATCCAATCCAATACAGATAGAACAATGGCATAAACGAGACCACGGAGAGAGAAAGAGCAGTTTATCCTGCTTCTCAGATTAGATATCTTATTCACCTCATGCTGGATCCCTGAGGTTTAGAAAGGAGAAAGCTATGCCAGAAAAAGAATAAACTTTTTTCTCATTTGCCTTAACTCAAAATATATTTGTAATGATTTTACTATTGATATAAGATGAGGAAGCATTGTAAAAGTGCTTTTGATGCTTTTGATCTGGCAATTAAGTCTCTGACAGTTAAGTGTGTCATTTGACAATTTTGCAGTCGTTAATGTGTTGTGATTATATAAATAAAATATTGTTTATATTGTTGCTATATTGTTGCTATATTAATGAATATAATTAAATATCATTCTTCCTTTTGTTCATTTAGTGAATAACAGTGTGAAAACTAATGCTTTGATTATTTTGACTATATTTAATTTTATTTCTTGCATTATGCATTTTGAATCTAACAGAGTTTGTTTTGGTTTAAATGATGGTTTCTCTGATTGAATCACCTCAGTTACAGCAGCTTGAATCTATTAGGACATTGTGATCACTAAGGTAACAGCACAGTTTGTCATGCACAGCTGTAGATCTGGCGTACAACATCTGCTTTGCATGTTTCCTCTCCCGACCTTGTCTGAAGCGACACTGGGGGATGTAGACCATATGATATCCCAGCACATCCAAGCGCTGGATTCATCGCTTCCCAGACCAGTCAGTTTCGGGATCCGAATGTTTGACGTTGTCGTAGAAACCGCACAAGTCTGATCCAGGAATGTGAATAGATTGCAGATGGAGTGTGAGGACCCTTTTGAAGACCCTCCCTTTGTGACATCATTACCCTATTGTTCTGAATTGCTCGTTTTGCAGGCAGCACTCCAGAAGTGGTTTAAATGCATCCTGGATGTCTGGCTAACATCACGTTTAAGAACAAGGGTGGCCACTTGTCCAGAAGTGGAAGTGGTCAATCTCTCTGAAGTTGTTTCCCAGCGCACGTGAGGTTCTGATGGTCTGAGCTGTGGTCTGACCGCATGTATCAATTGCAGGCCGCGCTCAGGGAGCTAATAAATATTTTGCTCAGCCTGTTGTCCGGTTTCCATGATATTCCACTCACTCCCACCAGATTGTATTAATGTTTTGCTCGCTCTCAAACTGAGTCCAGTTGAATGAGCTTAAAACTGTGTGTGGCTGTACATGCTTTCACAGAACCCGTAAAAGCTCTTTTTTCTTATCTGTAAGTTGATAGTGAATAGTGAATCAGCTTTGCTTAAGCCTAGCACATACCATAATACATTGAAGTCTTTCAGCCTGAGCACATTTAAAGTCTCTACTTATATGGGAAAGTCTTTCTGCTTAGAAGCTAGTAGCATGTAGCTAGTAGCATGTATATCTGGTATCTAACATGTTATTGTTTTCATTTCATGTTATTTTTTTCTATTTGCTATTTTGAACTCCCTATTAGATAAACACTCTTGATAGGCAACTCACACAAAGAGCACAGGAGATTCTACTTACAATTGCAGTGGAGTTTGGCTTTAGCATGTTGCTAAGCTAATGACATGATACTATAATTAGAATAAAAATACACAGAACACATAAATATCAAGTAAACCAATGAACTGTTAATTAGATTGAACTATTTTAATTATGATTTTCCGTCACTGAATGGATGAATTAATTAATTATAATAGTGATTTTTGTCTTAGAAAACAACTTTAATTGAGGTCCATTCCACCGGCTTTCAGTTACCAGACTCCTTTAGTTAATCATTTCTGTTCTCTGTTTTTGCCTCCCTACTAGAGAAGACTTACACAAATCCAGTTTTATTTACACCATAGACTCTTGAGATCAAACAGAACGGGAAGAAATAGGCTTCGAAGTTGTTTTGAGGCTGTTCCAGAGCTTTATCCAGAAGCACACATTACCCTTTAAATCCATGGAGTTTCTCTAATATTCCTGCTTTTTGTAATCTAGGCTGTTTGAATGAGAACATTGTTCGTAGTTCCAACAGGCTTTTATGTGGTGTAAATTGGACGGCAGTGCAGCTTTTGACAGAGAGTTAATTTTTAAGAGCTCATTGGCAGTTTTCCATGGATTTCTTCAAGGAATATTTTGACATTTGGATATTTTTTATTATCAGGTATGATGAATGTTCTTCTGCAGGCCCTAAAATGTATCTGTTAGAGATGACATCATATATTCATTTTCTTGGCAGGAGTTCAGTCTGGTGAAATGTCACCAGATGAAACTTCAGTTCCTGGACGGTGCCGGACCATCAGTGAGGACCTTTCCCAAGATGAGAGCCCAACCCGAGGAAGCTCGGTCCGCTCCCCCATCCGCTGCATCTCACCCGAGCTGGCCAATACGATTGCTATGAACCCTGGGGGGCGGCCCAAGGAGGTAGACCGCATGGATATTACCCCTAGTATTAATCCCAAAAATAAATGTGGGTGTATATGTGTTTGTGCATATGGATATGTGTCCACCTGTCCTTCTTTCTCCAGAGACACATGCACAGCTACAGAGAAGCATTTGAGGAAATGGATGGGGGTCCCGTCAGCCCCCCTCCGATCGCTGGTGGTGAGGCCCTACCCCAAACCCCTGCCTTCCCTGTCTCGCCACAAACCCCTTACTTCAATCTGAGTAAGTTTCCCCGCTGGAGGAGGAGGACGCCATAGAGCTGTAGAATCACTGCCTCTCTTTGTTAACATTTTAAAAGGGTCACGACCATCACTGATCATTGGTTTTGTTCATTTTGATGATCTAGAAAACACAAGTGTTTAGCATAGCAAGAAACTATAATGAAGTCCAGCTGTCAGCTGTTTGGATATTATTGGTATAGTTTTAAAGTAAAGAGTAAAGTTCTAAAAAACTATAGAAACATGGCAAGAAACTACAATGAAGTCAAACTGCCAGTTATTTAGATGTTATTGGTATCATACAGTTTTTAGAGGAAAGCTCTGTTTCAAAATATAGTGAACTGCCTACATAGGTGTACATCATAGGTGTGCTTCTAACACAAATGCTATTCCAGAACATAGTCAGCATGATTATTGCCTTCTTTAAGCCAAATTCTAAAGCAGCATTGCTTATACCTTTCACGGAGAAAATGTATTGCAAGAAACTATGAATAAACAATCTGAGATGGTGGAGAATGCGGGCAGGTGTTGATTACAAATATAAATCATTCAGTAAATAAAAGTATTGATAAAAGTAGTTCAATCTTATTGAAAACTGGGTTACCCAATATGTACTGTATTTTGTTTGTATTCTTATTTAAATTTACCATGAGCTTAGCAAAATGCAAACATGAATCTCAATTGAAACTCAATTGAAATCAATTGCAAGTTGGATTTCACATGTATGACGCCACTGCCCATGTGGAGTGTTACAAATTGCTCACTTATGAGGTCACAGATCAGTTAGGATGCAGACTTGGGCTACGTTCACATTATTGCATTTTTGTTTTAAAACACATAACTTTTGCTACGGTTACGCCTGTCATTTACACTTCTCCGGCATTTTTGACCCTCGAAAACAGAGACTTTCGTAAAGGCTGCAGACCCCGTTTTAGTTTGATTGTGTTTCAGTGTAAACGGACCAAAACGGAGACTTTTAAAAACAATGGTATGGCTGCCCACATTCGCTCTGCGTATCCTTGACGACTGTGTGACATGAAGACTGAATTGCAAACTTTCCTGGCTTTGTTGTCATTTTTAGCAGCCATTGTGCAGATAAATTCAGTATTTTATAATACATCAGCTGCCTACATGCCCAAGAGGCGAGCTGTGCTTAGAGCAATCATCAACAAAAACGTCCTTGCTTTTGCTCACCATTATGCTCATTGTTGTACCTGCCAGTGACTAGCAACCAACTTCCTGTTTACACTTTTACATGCATGCCCAGTGTGCATGAATGGTCATGTGACGCATTTTCGGTTGTGTAGTTTGGACGGAGATCGTTTCTGAAATGCAGTGAAAATGCCAGTGTAGACGAGGATCCTTTTCATTTTAAAACGCTGTTTTAATACGAAAATGCACTAGCGCAACGTATGTGGTGCAGAGCAAGAAAGCTCACTAGGTTTTGGAACAGAGTCATTGT
Source organism: Sinocyclocheilus rhinocerous (assembly GCF_001515625.1). Classification (NCBI taxonomy): domain Eukaryota; kingdom Metazoa; phylum Chordata; class Actinopteri; order Cypriniformes; family Cyprinidae; genus Sinocyclocheilus; species Sinocyclocheilus rhinocerous. Next base: position 597,144 of record NW_015624221.1, on the reverse strand, counting down.
GTTTAATAATTAGCACATCAGAATAGTGGTGGGTTTTTTGCTTCTTTCTGTAAAAGAATCTTTAGGGCTAACATTACATTAACACACTGTCTATAAGCCAACGTGAGGTCTGGCTGTACTTAAATCCAACCCTACCTCGGGGTGTTTGCGTGAGCCAGTAGATATCATTAACATATGCTATAGTTCATTCACATGTTCTCAACGTTAAAGATGTGTGACCTCCGTTTGAGTGATAACACACACTTTGTGTTGGCTCATAGACAGGCATAAGTGCTCAGATCAGAAAGACCCTGCTCACACTTGCTCCCCAGCAATTCCCAATGCCTGTGGGCCTGAGAAATGCTTTTTGTCAGCAGTTTTTCTGTGGCATGCTAGCCTCCACAGTCATTGTATCTTAATGCAAGAACAAGCACATTTGCGCCTCAGGTTTCATGTGCAGATGAATTTCTCCAGTTCAGGTTTTTATAACCTATTGCTTCATCTTCCCATCCAGCATGTTGTCCCTGCAGGTTTAATATAAAGCTGCTTGTAAAAGTCTGTAACCTCTTTATAAGTTTAAACACACACAATGTTAAGCATCTCTGTTTTCCTTGGACTTCCACAGCATTTCTTTTTTACCAGACACCTAATTTGAAACCAATTCAAGTCATCCTCTTGAGCTGACATCTTATCCTGAGGCCACTTCACGTTCAAAGCTCTTCAGACTAGTTCTGCTACCACGAGCGTCTAGATGTAGCTTCAGAGAACAAAACCGAGATTCAGCCTACAATAACACAAAACATAATCAATCTAATCCTGTCCTTTTTGTGTTACATTACCACAGGATATTTAGTGAACATTAGGGCTGGGAGGTACAGTATATTGAATGTTCATGATATACTTGTGATGGTTTTGCTGGTGATATAATGTGCACTTTATTTACAAGCTTCTAAATACAGTTTCATTGGAAAAGTTTTGTAATCCCTCTTTGTTTTATAATTCTTAAATATGAGAACGCTAAGACTTGGTAAGTTGGCGTTAGAGTTGGTAAGTTCAATTCAGGTCAAACTATCAGCTTAAAAGAATCAAATCAGAAGTCATTAATTGATTCTTTTGCATTACCATTCAAAAAAACTGTTATGGTTTAATTAAAATATATGTAGGTAAATGGTGTTTATAATAAAATGAATGTAACTGAAACTTTAATAGCAAAAAAAGATTCATTTACATGAATCATTTCAAATTTCAGGAAATTTATAATGATTCAATTAATAAATTCATAATAAATTAATTCAATTGAATTGATTCGACAATTTGTTTGCGTATTTGCATAATATTAGCATTTTTCACATAGGATTTTTTCAAGTATTAAAATGTTTTAGTAAAAATACTTGTAGGTAAATTTAGCTGTTTATAATGTTATATTGGTGCATAGAAATGAACATGCCTCAATATCATTATTTGAAGAGTTTGGTTCCAAAACGCTATAAATCCATTTTGATTCATTTGAGTAAAAATGTGTTTTTTTCACAAAGAAAGTGGCAAGATGAAAACCACTATTTTCTGTTTCAAACTTTCATATAGCTTTTTGGTGACCCGTAGGGGCTCTTTTTCTGTTCGGAGGTGGACAGACACTCAGATTTTTACTGTATTTTACTTTTTGAATTAAATATTTTAATGTACTTGGCAACAATGGCTGTTGAAATGGTGGAAATTATTGAAGAAATTATCCTTTTAAGTCATTTCAGTGCAAAATTCATAAATATTGAGATATATTAAACATCACCAAAAGGCTGGGATATGTCACCTAACCATAGCCATAAACTTTCTGGGTGGTTCTGTTGGATTCCTGGGGAGCTGGTGACCCGTAGGGGCTCTTTTTCTGTTCGGAGGTGGACAGACACTCAGATTTTTACTGTATTTTACTTTTTGAATTAAATATTTTAATGTACTTGGCAACAATGGCTGTTGAAATGGTGGAAATTATTGAAGAAATTATCCTTTTAAGTCATTTCAGTGCAAAATTCATAAATATTGAGATATATTAAACATCACCAAAAGGCTGGGATATGTCACCTAACCATAGCCATAAACTTTCTGGGTGGTTCTGTTGGATTCCTGGGGAGCTGGTGACCCGTAGGGGCTCTTTTTCTGTTCGGAGGTGGACAGACACTCAGATTTTTACTGTATTTTACTTTTTGAATTAAATATTTTAATGTACTTGGCAACAATGGCTGTTGAAATGGTGGAAATTATTGAAGAAATTATCCTTTTAAGTCATTTCAGTGCAAAATTCATAAATATTGAGATATATTAAACATCACCAAAAGGCTGGGATATGTCACCTAACCATAGCCATAAACTTTCTGGGTGGTTCTGTTGGATTCCTGGGGAGCTGGTGACCCGTAGGGGCTCTTTTTCTGTTCGGAGGTGGACAGACACTCACATGCTCCAGTAGCCACTTTCTAGTAGCACGTCTCTGTGGCTCCCTCCTCCTGCAGAGAACGGGAGGCTGGAAAGCTTCCCTATAGAACCCCCTCCCCTTCTCCTTGTGTCCAATGCTGAGGCACTTATTCTGGCAAACAAAGAATTGATTTGGATTCTTTGGTAAGTGGAGGATGCATGTGTGTCAGCAATTATATCAACTCGGGCCTGCCAAAATGCAAGCATATACTCAGCCTTTCCCAGAATGCATGTGGAGAGCAGCCCTGAAGAACACATACCCAAACACATCATGAGGTCCAAAACAGTGTGATTCGATCGCTCAAACCACAATCACAGGACCACCCATTCCACCCAGCTGTCAATCAGCTATTGTGGTAAAACAAGCTTTTTAGTGAACATCCAGGAATAACTGTCTGAAAGCAAAAAATAAAATGATAATTGATCATATCCCCCCCCCCACACACACACATTTTGGGTGCAATATGTATTGTATTATGCATTATGCTCTGACACATTTCAGGATGCAACAATACACAAAATTGATTATGCAAATTGAATTTGTGCAATTTTATAAACACAAAACTCTCGCTGTCTTCAAGTGTGCTGCTTTCCACAGCTCTGCATCCACATCACCATTAATTTTCCCCATTTGTGTTTTCACACCAGTCTTGTTTTGCTGGGCACCACTGTTTATTTGTTGTTTTTGAATGACTCGTCCTGTTGTTCATAGCAATCGTTGTGTAGTGAGGTCTTGAATGTTTTCAATGTGACATTTTCGAGATCTGTTCAGCTGAGTTGTATTCTGTCTGCATGATCTGTCTTGTTTTCGTTCTTTTGACTGGGCACCGTTACAGCGAGTGTTAATCACATCATTAACTCTTTTAAAGAGGCGCTTGCACGGCCTTGCCACAGAGCATGAGACATTAGCTCATTCCCCAGCCATGTCACATACTGAAATAGCCACCTCAGTCTGATGTCTTTAAAAGCTCAGTGTGTATCACGATAGTCTCTCAAAGGCTCTTGGTCTGGAAGTTGGTCGCTTTCATAAGATTGTCAAATGCTGACGCCTTGAAGATGGAAGTGGTACACACTGATCTGTATTATAAGGGCTAAGGACCAAAAACATACTTTGTGCAAGTACGCAAATGCAGATGTGAATGCTTGGCCAATGCATTGCAAGTGCACCATCATATTGAACATGATTTGCTCAAATGGTAACAAACCTCAGTACTCAAGGGGGTGATAGAGTTACCTTCAATTGCCTGTGCCATTAAACCAGATGTGTGTTGGATTATTCAAGTGGTTTGCTAAAAACATATCAAGACCACTATATACAGTAGCACCCCTTGCAGCATTGCATAATGCATTATGAATTGCAGTCTGACACATTTTGGAAATAGGGCTGTTTAAGTTAATACAGTTCATTAACCAGCCAATATTAACACATTTAATCATGCTCTCTGACTCATAACAGCATATTAAAATTATTTTTTTATATGCTAATTCCATATGTGAACTGTCCAATGGAATTTTTTTACTCAACTGGCAAATGGATAAAGAAAAGCAATTTGTAAAAAAATATTTAGGTTTTTAATGCTTTGTTTCAATTTAAATGTTTTATTGTTCAATTTAATATTTAAAAATATATATATTTCAGTTTAATTGACTATTTTAAAAAGTTATTTATTTAATTTTTAAAATAAAAACATTGATTTAATTCCTTTATTTATTTATATTTAAGTGGCTCTCCTAGTCCTTCATAATGAAAAAGGCAGAACAGAACGAGTCGGTTATGCGGAATGCGTTCTTGCATTCAAAAACAACTTGATGGAGCATAACAAAATTAATTCTGTTATTTTTTAATTGATTGACAACCCTGTTCCGATTTCAGCAATACGTGAAATTAAGCTTGCCAAGCTACAAGCATTTGCCTTGATGTACTTGCTTAAAGTATGTTGTAAGTTGATATCACTCTGAATAATATCTTTCTGTGTTCTGTGTCGCTTTAGGTCGATCTCCTCCAGGACTGGCTAAAACGCCACTGTCCTTCCTGGGCTTGAAGCCCCACAACCCTGCTGAGATACTGCTCAACCAGACAGGCTCAGGTGAGGCTTTGCACACATATACAGTGAAATGCACATGAAGACACACGTGGTCTTTTGGCTTTGGTCTGAGCCACTCCATGCTGTGCTCCATATAGGGAGCTCAAATACATCTTGTGGGCCATATATCAAAATAACCTTTCATTACTCCCTCTCAAGTGTTTCCCTTTCTCCTTTTCTACTCTCTTGAGCAGTGAGCTCATATGTATTTTTAAATGGATTGGTGTTTTCTTTTCATATGCAGTTATATTGGGATCATTTTACTGTGGTCTTTTAATGTGTGTGTGTAACTGTGGGAGAGAGTGAAAGGTTTTGTTCCAAAACCCAGTGAGCTGCCTAACTAGGTAGCATTTGAAGTGAACATTGACACAGAAGGTCACATTATTATGCAGCTTTCTAAGATAGCACAGTGGCCAAATTCTAAAGCATTAGTTTCAGATTGGAACTATTTTGTAATATTTTTTGGGAACAAATATATAATTTTTTATATTTTTACAATTTAAAATAACAGTTTTTTTTATTATTTATTTTTAAATATTTTAAACTGTAGTTTATTCCTGTGATGCAAGGCTGAATTTTCAGCATCATTACTCGTCTTCAGTGTTACATGATCCTTCAGAAATCATTCTAATATGCTGATTTGCTGCTCAAGAAACTTTCTTTTTGTTATTAATGTAGAAAACAGTTGTGATTTTTTTTGTGTGGAAACTGATACATTTTTTAACAATTTGCAATATACATATCTTTGCTGTCACTTTTGATCAATTTATTGTGTCCTTGCTGAATTAAAAAAAAAAATGTTTTTTTCAACAGCAGCATATTCCATACAGAAAAGCCAATCCAACAAATTTCTAGTGGAAAATGTCAATTTAAGATGGCTCAGTTTAGTTTAATATAATTAAAAATGGACTATTTTATATATTTTTATTCTTATTAGAGTGTCATGCTATCTTAACACCATGCTAACACAAACTCAATTAAAATATTATATTCAGTGTTGCTACATATGTAGAGCGCTCCAAATCGGTCACTTATGAGGATGTCGTCTTAGAAAGTAGCTCCCTATGTAGGCAGTAGACAAGACAGCTCACTAGTTTTTGGAACAGAGCCGTTTTTTAAAGCTGATTTATTACCCGTTCTCTTTGTCCCAAGGATATATTTAATACTTGATGATATGATGATTTTTAAGCATGATATTAGCAAGCTTAGCAAAAAGATAACCAAAAAAATATTTTAATAAATAGTTTCTTTTAATGCAAGCAGCATTTTACAATGTCTTCAGGGGTGAACCACATGAAAACAAGTCCACATTTCTTTTCCTTTATCATTTCTTATTTTTTTCCTTTGATTTTCGGGGTGATATATGACCTGGTCTTGTCTCGGCAGGTTTGGTGAGATTCACCCTCAGAGGCCAGCGGGTGTAAACTATCTCTTTAGTTTGGAACAAGTTCTCATGCAGGGCTGATTTTAGCGTCGCTCCCCAGGGAGTTAATTTGAGGCCTGCCAAAACACAAGAGCCATACATACAGTACACACACTAACATTATTACGAGATGATGTGTCACAGGGGCCTCGTTGTCTTACTATAGTTAGCTTAAATTAAGTCATGTGCTTTTTGAAGATAAGGGATGTAACTTGGGTATTTTAATCTGCACCGGGGCCTGCTGGTATTTGGAGCAACAAAAATGCAAATGAAGATTACATTGTGTTTCCTTTGGTTGTGTTTCCCTTTTTTGCTCTCTTAAAAGTAATAATTCACACGAATGTGCAAATGCTCTCTTTGTTTTTGCACACTTGTGTCATTACAAATTATTTTCACTTCAGTAAAATACAAAAGGAGACAACGCGCAAGTCATATGGACCACTTTTACATTTTTTAAGGGTGCTTTTTTCCTTTTTTATAAATAACCTTCCACTTTCCTTGTATGGAAAACAAACAGAGGATGTGTTTTTGTGATTATGGAAGAAAATAATATTGGTTTAAGAATGAATAAAGCTGTGTAGCGAATCAGCTCATTGGCCTGGTGTCGTTCGCAGACATCCTGGCACCCAGTTTATTGGGTGAGGGGTCTGTGACGATTTGTTAATCTAATGAATAACTAATTTGTTAAATCAAATGCAAAATTGTGTGTTTGATTGGTCCAGACGCTACAGCTGTTATCGTTACTTGTTTTTTCATGCTTATGTTGGCAATTATCCCTTCTTCTCCCCGTCTCTTTGAACTTCTACAATTTCTGTCTTATGATTTTGTTCTTCTGCTGTCTGGAAAACAGAGAGTGAGGATGAGGAAGGTAAGAATGTACAAGATTTAGAATTACAATGTTACGTCCAAACCACCTCATCTTCTGGTTGATTTTTATCATCTTACACATCACGGTCATCTCCATTCTCATTTTCATCTCATTTTATCCTATTCACTTGTGACCTTAATGATGTTTCTACAAGATTCAGGGTCAGATGTAAAAAAGTATTTATATATTATCTTAGTTTTGACTTTTGTTTTTTGACTCTTCTAAACTCTTGTGCTCACAGGTATTTCTCTCTTTGTTTCTTTTATTCAGAGCCTCGTAGCTATGTGGAGTCTGTGGCCAAAGCAGCTGCAGGTGGGCCGCCAGCGTCGCCTGTGTCTCCAACAAATGACAGTAACAGCTTAGCACATCCTGTCGGGCCGTCCCATGCCTACAACGCTCCTCTTTCCTCCAGCAGCCCCATTCAGAGCCCAGATGCAGTGTAAGTGGCCACTACTCTCATGTTTCATACAGTTTTATTTGAGTATTATTTATATACTATTATAGTATAGTAATATTATATATGTTATATATTTTGAATTAACTTTTATTTTTATATATTCAGGTTTCTTTTTAATTTTAGTTAAAATTTTAGTTTTTTTATTTTATTTTGTGTTTCTTTTGTCATTTTGGTTTTATTTTGTATTTCTATTGAACTTTATTTTTATATCAGTTTTAATTTTAGTAATTTTATTACTTTAACTTGTATTTATGTATTATTTTAGTTAGTTGTCAAAGCAATATCTTTAATTTTAGTTTAATTTAATATTTATTTTATTTTATTTTATTATTTTATTTACTTTCGAAAGCATTTTTTAATAGTTTCACACACTGGTTTCCTACCGGAATATCCAGATTTTGAGTAGCACCATAAATTTGGTCCTCTTTGCAACTTATTTTGGTGAAGATCAGCCTACATAGGAAGAGATTGCTTTATCAACGTGTACAATTATCAACCGTTTCGTTTTGGTTTTCTAAGGCATTTTTATAAATCCATGTTACAATAATAGATTGTCACAGAAAAAAAAGAATTAATAATAACCAAACAATAATTTAATGAACAAATTATGTAAATGCTAATATGTTTTCGTTATCCACATTAAGCTAAATGTAGTTAAATGCAACCTCTGTTAAAAATTAGCATTTTTATGGGTATGTGAGATCAAATCTTTTTGATCACACTATAAATGCATCAGAATGCAAAATGCAATCTGGCTAAAAAGTGTACTGTCCGTATACTAATCCGTGTACTGTCTGTTTACAAATGTATGTTAATGTCAGACATAAAGCAGCCCATATTAACTTATCTTTCATAGTCCTTCTCGTTCTCTTGTTTTGTCTTCTTTCAGTGAAAGCACATTGACTGATAGCGGGGTTGGGTTGAATTCTCTGTCCCAGGCTGCTGTCGACTCTGTCCTTCACTCCCAGCACTCCGAAAGCACATACCAAACACCCACACCCTCTTACCCCACCTCCAGCAGCATGTTGGGTGGCTACATCACCCCTGATATCAGGCCCTCTCTGCCAGAGACTGTGCAAAATAACGCCACCACCATCCAGCCACTCGCCGGAAGCCCTGGCACAAGACACCAAGCCATCCTGCCCGAGGTGATGTCCACTCCCGGTCTCCAGCACAGACTACCTAATCAGGACATCCTCGTTCTGGGCCGACAACCGACCCCGACCAACGGTCATCTGCCTGGAATGGCCAGTAGTCCCGTGCTAGGAAGACACGCAATGATGTCCCAAGGAACGCAGAGCAGTCCGATGTTGTCTAGACAGTATCCCGTAACCTACGGGACTCAGAGTAGTCCGATTTTCAGCAGACAACCTATGGGACAAGCCATCCAGAGCAGCCCTGTCCTCAACCGACAGGCGTCCCTAAATCAACTAATCATTCTGCCTAACCAAAGCAGCCCGGTGTTGAGTAGACAGCCGTCCATTACCCAACCCAACCAGGGCAGCCCCGTCCTGAGCAGGCAATCCTCACTTACACATCCCAATCAGGGCAGCCCCGTTCTGGGATGCCACCCGTCCCTAACGCAGGGTAGCCCCAGTCTGGACAGGCACCCGATGTACAGTGGCTACACCACTCCAGAAGAGCGGCACGGAGCCCTTTCGCGCCAGAGCAGTTCCTCTGGATACCAGCCGCCATCTACACCTTCTTTCCCAGTCTCCCCGGCTGGATACATAGATGGAGTGGGATTCAGACAGGGCAGTCCTGCCCCCCAACCTCAGCTCCCCGAAAAGAGAAGCATGTCCAGCAGCGATCGTTCCAATGGTGGACTGTCCTACGGAACGCTCAATGGGAAGATGTCCTCCCCAGTGTCCAGTGGCGGCAGCACTCCAAGCGTTCATTTCTTCCACACACTCCCTGATTTCTCCAAACTCAACATGTGCGGTAAGACTTTATTAAAGTAAATTCCAGTAGGTATCATTGGAATCAGAAAGCCTTCAAATTCCAATTCAGTTAATTCTGAATTAGAATTGGAAACAGGTTGCAGCACTGTGATTTGTGCAGCATTGTGGTTTTAACTGTTGTTATCATGATCAAAATGTATGCTACTCTGGAAGACCAATGGTTAATTTGAATAAAACTCAAAAATTTTTACATACATAAATTTAAAAACATAAATTTACATCTGCATCCTAACTCAAGCTACTGCTACTGTCAACTCAAGCTACTGTCAAATGTGCATTTCTAAGAGACAAAAACATGTAATATTATTAATATTGCAGCCCACACTGCAAACTGTGCTGAAGATGTGTGTCATCAAAGTCATTATTTAAACAATATCACTCACTAGAAAATGCAGAAACTAAGAAATTAATTGTAGTTTTTGAAAATTGATTTCTGTTAAATAAAATATCTCCTTTTGAAGTGGACTTTGAGCTTTGTAACTTTGCAGGTCTTTTTTATGCTCAAACAGCAACATTACAGACTAACTAAAGTTGAAAAAGTGAAAAAGCATAATAGGACCCCTTTAAGATATTTATAATGTTAAGGAAAAATGACTGGAAAAGTGTAAAGAATTCAAAAACTTGAAGTGTTTGTCATGTTCTGACCATAAAGAGTAGTTTAAGACCACAGGTAATGGTCTGCTTTCTACAACTTTTACTTAGGAGCAAAAATCTATATTTAAACTTGAAAGAAATAAAGATTTGAAATTTATCGTGATAATTATCGATATCAACTGATTATGAAAACATTTATCGTGATAATTTTTTGGCCATGTTGCCCAGCCCTATTTCTACATATATTTACATTGTTAAATAATAGCCTATACTCACATGGTATTTGGAGTGCTCCACTTTTTTTTTTTTTTTTTGTATTCAATACGTTGCCTTCTCTAGTGCAGCTCAACCAGGTCTCGTCCCATTCGTCGATATTTGTGATATCACAAATCCTGGAAAATATGCGTTGTAGTCCAAACGAGTCGTTCATTGTAGTTTTTGAAAATTGATTTCTGTTAAATAAAATATCTCCTTTTGAAGTGGACTTTGAGCTTTGTAACTTTGCAGGTCTTTTTTATGCTCAAACAGCAACATTACAGACTAACTAAAGTTGAAAAAGTGAAAAAGCATAATAGGACCCCTTTAAGATATTTATTTTGTTAAGGAAAAATGACTGGAAAAGTGTAAAGAATTCAAAAACTTGAAGTGTTTGTCATGTTCTGACCATAAAGAGTAGTTTAAGACCACAGGTAATGGTCTGCTTTCTACAACTTTTACTTAGGAGCAAAAATCTATATTTAAACTTGAAAGAAATAAAGATTTGAAATTTATCGTGATAATTATCGATATCAACTGATTATGAAAACATTTATCGTGATAATTTTTTGGCCATGTTGCCCAGCCCTATTTCTACATATATTTACATTGTTAAATAATAGCCTATACTCACATGGTATTTGGAGTGCTCCCCTTTTTTTTTTTTTTTTTTGTATTCAATAATTTATAATTTATTGATTACTTGATTGTTGTTTTTATTGACAGGCAACAATGTCAACAATGTTTTATTGACAGAAGTCAATGTGTATAAATGTGACCCTGGACCACAAAACGAGACTTAAAGGGTTAGTTCACCCAAAAATGAAAATTAGGCTGCGTTTTACTCACCCCCGATGCATCCTAGGTGTATATGACTTTCTTCTTTCAGACGAATCCAGTCGGAGTTATATTAAAAATAGTCTTTGATCTTTCAAGCTCTATCGTTGCACTCAGCGGGTGTTGTATTGCTTCTGTCCAAAAGACGTGAAATAAAAAGCGCCTTTCCATTAAAAAAAGTGTCTCACATTGCTCCGGGGGGTGAACAAAGGCCTCCTGTAGCGAATCGATGAGTGTTTTGTTTCGATCTCTCCGCGTGCGTCACTTCTGAGCGGTGCATGCGCAAATCTGACCTCATACGTAATTCCCCCGGAACTGCTTCTGTTTTTGCTTTTTATTTCACGTATTTTGGACTGAAGCAATGCAACACCCGCTGAGTGCAACTATAGAGCTTGAAAGATCAAAGACAATTTTTAATATAACTCCGACTGGATTCGTCTGAAAGAAGAAAGTCATATACACCTAGGATGCGTCGGGGGTGAGTAAAACGCAGCCTAATTTTCATTTTTGGGTGAACTAACCCTTTAAGTCACTTTGGTATATTTTTAGCAATAGCCAAAAAAACATTGTATCGGTCAAAATTATCGATTTTAATTTTATGCAAAAAAATCATTAGGATATTAAGTAAAGATCCATGTTCCATGAAGATTAAATGTCCTACCGTAAATATATCAAAACTTAATTTTTGATTAGTAATATGCATTGCTAAGAACTTCATTTGGACAAATTTAAAGGCAATTTTCTCAGTATTTTGATTTTTTTGCACCTTCAGATTCCATATTTTCAGTTGTATCTCGGCCAAATATTGTCCTATCATAACAAACCATACATCAATGGAAAGCTTATTTATTCAGCTTTCAGATTATGCATAAATCTCAATTTCAAGAAATTGACCCTTATGACTGGTTTTGTGGTCCAGGGTCACAAATACAGCATTGTATTTGTTACAGCATTGTATATAAAAAAAAAAACATAATAATAATAATAAAAGTGAGCACCCACTTTTATTATTATTATTATTATTATTTTTTTTTTTACATGTCATGGACTGTATCTTCTTGCATGTCTTCTAGGATTGCACTGAAATTAAGCATATTAATGAAAATTTGTGTCCTTGATACTTTTATCTTGTATTAACCATATTCTCAGAGCAGTAAGACATTTGAAGCTATGTTGTATTATGGATATATACTCTGCTGCATGTCTAACAAAACCTGTGACTATATTCACATAAATGCAGCCATATTTATTTTAATAAATGACATTGCAGACAGTCTCTGGTTTGGTTCCAGAAACTAAGTGCTATGTTATCTGTGTTTCTGGAATGTGAGAAATGTGTGCTTATTGTAGGTGTTGCTGTCGATAATTAAATAAGATACTGATGATCTTGAGGGTAATTTTAGACAGGTGTGTGTGTGTAAGTGTAGTTTTGAAAGAATAGTGCATTCATTAGCTAAGGCATATTAAACTAATCCCACATTACATCTGCTTAATAAAGTGCATATTTCATTTCCCAGATGGAAGTCCAGAGACCAGGCTGCACGTGAAGTTTGTCCAGGACACGTCCAAATTCTGGTATAAACCAGATATCTCCAGAGACCAAGGTAAGGACGCATTATATGTGTGTTCCAGTGTTAATTTATCTATATTCAAACCACCGAATGGAGGCTCATATCTCCTATAAACAGTAAAATGTGTCTCTCGCCACCCTATATGAGGTCAATCGCTGTTTGTCTCCACATTTGGTTCTCCTCTGTGCTCTTATTGGATTAGATCATCTGCGCTGGAGTCCTCTTTAAACGCAAGCACATGCAGTGAAATCACACGGCACTCAACATGCGTGCTCAGTTAAATCCAGTGAACATCTGCATCTGTTGCTTCATTAGCTTGTCTTAACGATAACGAATAAACCTCCTTAGCAAGATTTTTTTCCTTCACTCACTCCCTATCTCTCTGTGTGTAAAACTGTGGGGTACATTACAGCAATTTATTAACATATTATAGCCTTCACCTTCACATCTGGTGAATAATGATGAGAAAATGTCACATGGTGAAAAATACAATTACATTTATTCATATAGCAGACGTTTTTATCCAAAGCGACTTACATAAAGTAATCTGAACACCAACGTTCGTTGATGTAGAAACACAATCCACCTCCTCTGGTTTTCCCCGTTAACTCCAAAAGTACTACTATTAACCATAAAAAAAATATATAAGGATTCTATCCATAACACTGGACATTTAACTTTAACAAAACAAAATATGATGAGTGTAAATGCATGTAAATGCTTACATGTGCAGTTTGACAGCCTCCGTCAGTGTTTATGGAATAATATTATTAATATTGCATGATTACCAATATGAAATGCTATAATAAAGGCACATATGCCTCTTGGACATTATTGACAAGCATTATTTGTATCCATTATTTATTATTTACTGAGTTCATGTCAATTTCGACTGACAAAAAGGAGGGAAAATATTTTATATTTTTAAATATTTTTATATTATATAATAATGGATATAATACTAGACATTTATGACTACTCTTTAAATTAAAATGACTCTTGATTATTTAAATATTTATATGAATAATATGAATATATGTATCTGTTATTTAAGAATAATATATAAACATGTTATATTTATATTGTAAATGATTGAAAGAGTGCATATTTTGTTTTGTTAAAGTTAAATGTCCAGTGTTATGGATAGAATCCTTATATATTTTTTTTATGGTTAATAGTAGTACTTTTGGTGGCACAATAAACAGAACCTGGGATGTCATACGTTTTGGATTCATATAGCTTGTCATTGATTATATTTATTTGAATTTTATAAGACTGAAGCTGCCATTATGTTACCAAATAAAGTGCCTTTGTGATTTTCTCCTCCTCACTGTAGCGATCAGCATGCTGAAAGATCAAGAGCCTGGAGCCTTTGTCATTCGGGACAGTCATTCATTCAGAGGGGCCTACGGCTTGGCCATGAAAGTTGCCTCACCACCTCCGACCCTGCAACCTACAAAGAAAGGTATTTCATGTGCCTCCTCCACGCATGCGGCTAATGCAGATAATAATTTGCCAGATGTATTCCAGACAGGAGATCTGGATCATAATCCTGTTGTGTTCGCAGCAGACAAACACATTCACACACCCAACAACATACACTGAAACACATGTAATGTTTCATGATGAAAACCAAAGACAGTGGTTTCCCTGCACTACCTGTCAGAAGATTTAAATACCCTACTTATTCTTTTTACTCTTAATATTATTATAGATCTCTGAAAACATGGATTCTGATTGGTCAGTTGTGGCATTCTGTGGTCACATGTTTTTGTATAATGACACTAAACAGTATAATTGACCACTGTACCAGACAATAATTTAAACAATTCAAAATGTATTTATTTATTTGTGTAGATTTAGTGTATGTCCATTTAATAAATTAATGAATACATATATTTTTATTATATTAAATAAATGGACACGAAATACTGTTTTTAAAGGGATAGTTCACCCAAAAATGAAAATTATGTCATTAATTACTCACCCTCATGTCGTTTCAAATCCGTAAGACCTTCGTTCATCTTCGGAACACAAATTAAGATATTTTTGATGGAATCTGAGAGCTGTCTGACCCTGCATAGACAGCAATGCAACTGAAATGTTCCCAAGTCCAGAAACGTAGCAAGGAGATCTGTAAAATAATCCATGTAACATCAGTGGTTCAACCGCAATTATACGAAGCTACGAGAACACATTTTGTGCGCAAAAGAAAAAAAAAAACAACTTTATTCAACAATTCGTCTCCTCCGCATCACCCTGTAGCGCCATTTTGGAGAGTATCAGCTGGACATAAACAACGTATGCTGTTCTGTGTTAGCTGCGTCACGCCAGATCTGTTTCCTACGTTGTTGTGATTTGATCTGAACGAAAACAGCGTATCTGTGTGACGCAGCTGACACAGAACAGCATACGCTGTTTACGTCCAGCGGATATTCTCCAAAATGGCACCAGCCATGAGGGTGAGTAATTAATGACAGAATTTTCATTTTTGGGTGAACTATCCCTTTAAGATCATGAGAAACATAAATTCAGTCAATTGTGTACACATTTTGTAATAAATATTGCAATTCAAATATGAACAAATACAGTTCTTTTACAGATATCAACATGGGGTTTCATTTAGTAATTTAAAGTCTGGTCTACAAATGATAGTATTATTGGTTGTTTTTTATTATACTGTTTTGATATTTGAATTTCTTACTTAATCATTATTTCAGCTGGAGATGTCACTAATGAGCTGGTGAGACATTTCCTGATTGAGACGAGTCCAAAAGGCGTGAGACTGAAGGGCTGCCCTAACGAGCTGTACTTTGGTAAATCAAACTGTTTAAATTTGTTTAATTTAAAATTTAGCAAAATCTGTTCTGAAACCTATTGAGCTGTGTTTAGTATTAGCATGTTGCAAACACATTAAAATAGTTGTTTCGAATTCGATTGAACCATGTTGGATCAATTTTTAGCTTTTTTTTTTTTTTTTTAATGAGGCTTGCGAACACTGACACGAGAATGATTTGTTGAATGTTCACTAATCTGAAAGTCCAATCTGCCAAGCTTGTAGAACAAATGCTTGTGTGGTTTTCGCTCTTCAATACAAGTTAACATGTGAATCCTTCCCTTTAAATCAAGCTGTTCGTGTAGCTTCCAGAAAGCTGTAGAACATATGTAGTCCAAACGACAGCATGGGAGCAGCTGACATTATTAAGTACAGCTTAAAGACAGCCCCTCTCTAATTTACTGTCTACTGACCACATTACACGGAGGCCTAGTCTATTCAATGGACAGTGCTGTCTTCTCCAGTATGCCCCGTTCCACATTAAATAAGGAGACATAAAAATCAGGGCTGGGCAGCTTGCATTACGGTAGCCATTGCATAAGCGTTTGTTAATTATGAAAAGCAGAACAGACAAAGAAGAACTCTGATTTGTGGGAACGAAAGCAGGTGTGGGTGAAATTTGGCAGGATTTCTCTGTTGTCGGGAATAGCACTCGTGTTAATAAACATACAGCGATATTTAAGCTCCACTCCTGCGGTTGAATCTCGGCCAGGACGCCCACTGCTTACAGGAACAGTTCACCCAAAAAAGTGGTGTTATGTTTCTCATCATCCTGTCATTCCAAACCCCTATGCTGTTAAATTTAGCTGTTGTTACAAAAGGTGAATTTCCGTAGAATCTTTAAGCTACTTTTTATTCAGTTCACAGGGACTACGGTTATCAAAAAGGACAAAAGCTCCATAAAAATATCATAAAACTTGTCCAACCAACTTAAGCGCTAAGTTTTCTGATGTCATATGATAGCTTTGTGTGATGAAAAGATCAAAATGTTGTTTTTTTCCACTGAAAATCTTGCATAGTTCAAAGTGCCGTGTCAGGTTTTTGGTCTTTGTGTGTTTTGTGACTGAACAACATTGACCTCAAATCTGACACAATGCTTTTAACAGTGCCATATTTGATTTTTAGTGAATAACAACTTACATTTAGGTCTCTTTCTAATTTTTTTTTGGCATAAAACTGTCATATGGGTTCAGAAGGCTTGTATTATAGTGCACCAGTCATATTGACTGCTTTTGTGACACTTTATGGTGTTTTATGTCTTTTTGTTTTGGAGCTTGACAACTTCTGTCATCATTTAATTTCAAATAATGAAAAGAATGGACATAATTCTACAAAATTTCACCACTTAAAGAAGAAAGTGGGGTTTGGGACAACATAAAGGTTGAGTAGCTGTTTAGGAGTGAACTATTCCTGTAAAGGGGCCTTAAAGTAAACTGTCCTCAGTTAGTGTTGATAAAATCTGATTGCTGAAGGAGGAGAGTTTAAAAGCTGATAATAACATTTAAAATTGGCATCAAGGACTCCTTTCCACTATCAACCTGGACATTTTGCTTCTGCAGTTCTGCGGTTTCTCATGAGCAGTGGGAAACATTCTGCCCAAGCAAAGTCTCTCCAGTTGTTTTTTTCCTAATATAGTCAAATATTTGAAGGAGAGGTTTAATAAAGAAAGACTCTGGAGGTTAAACCAAGTGTCGGTATAACTGTCCCTCCTATCATCCAACTTTCGCTGACACAACTGGTCAACAAAATGGATTTATGGTTTGTCAATGCCGAGCATCAAAGTTTGACCGCTTCGGGAGGGTTGTAATGTAAAGTATGCCCTCCTCTGATTTCTGCTCGTAAATCTTGACTCCAATTTTGTTTTCATGTTTTCTGTGTTCAGGCTGCCTGTCTGCACTGGTCTACCAGCACTCAATCACTCCTCTGTCTCTACCCTGCAAACTAGTCATACCAACCAGAGGTGAGACATCATATCACTTTCTCTACACATACAATGGGGTCCAAAAGTCTAAGGCTGATGATACACGGGGCAACTTTTTGAGCAATTTTGCCGGGCAACTTTTTTTGAGCAATGTTGCTTGGGCACTTTCACATTGAGAATGGATAACAAATGTCTATCTGGATACTTTAGATCGGTCGTGGGCCCTTGTGTCTCTCCTGGTTAAATGTGAATAAACATTTAAGTAAAAAAAAAAGTTATTTTTTTATGTATTTTTAATTTATTTAGTTTTTTTTCCCACTGTGTAAGCTGCTGTGACTTTTTATTAAATATTTTTAAAAAATGCAGTTTAGAGCTGCAGACAAAATGATCTGTTAAACTTCATGTTTGCTAGCATTTTTCAAAAGATCCATTATGTTTGGTAACTAAATGGGACAGTTTTGGAAGGTCATAGTAACCAATTGAAGTGATTATTCAGTCACGTGACTTGAGGAAAAGTAACATGACTTTTTACATGCACATCTATAAATGTATTTGGTAAGTGTGTTTTATTGTAGCTTATGCACATACTATCTCTCTGAATGAAATGTTTATCCATCTCATGGGAGTGCATATGGTTTTTATGCATATTTCAGTTTTGTATGTGCTCCTTGGTGTATTTATCCAACAATTTCACACAATTTGCAGAAAAATACAAGGAAACCTAAGCATCTGTACTCTTTTGTTCAAACATGAAAATTTGATTGATACTGTTGTTAAAGCAAAACAATATCTAAAAAAATACAAATTAGTAAGGCCAGATGCATACTTCCACTGTGACTTTTTTGTACGTACTGTACATGCCTACTCATCATGACCTCACTTAGCTGTGCTCTCTGTCATGATGATGTATGTCCTGTTTGCCCGGTGTGAATAATTGTGAGCATTTTCCGAGGTCTGTGCATTCAGCTGGCCTCCGTCCTCAGCCAACTGCTATGTGCCATTCAGGTGTCAGGGGGCATGAAACCACACACCTTTATGTGTGCATCTCTGCCTTTTCAAACACTGTGTGACAGCGTGTTAGCCAGGCGCTTTGATTCCTAGCATAGCAAGAATTCTCGCAACAGAACGACAGGCCATAGCACTCAAACGGACAGGATGTGCACAGTCTAAACTTTGACCCGTTGTCATTTTTACAGATCCTCTAGAGGAGTCACCTGAGATCGCAACGCCAACTAACCCGGCAGCAGAGATGCTCAAACAGGGTGCAGGTAAGAATATTTACATGAGTTATTAAGAGTATAAAATATTTTTATTCCTCTAAACCTCATAAAAAGCAATGTTCCAGATTCATTTGTGGCACAGTGTTAATCACCACAGAAAACAACCTTTTGACTTGTCTCTCAGTGTTTTAAAAAAAGCAATAATCATGGTTTCAGTAAGGAACTTGCACAAGAAATACATGGACCAGACAACAAACATTTAACAAAAATATGAGCTGCACATTTTAGTTTTTAATCAGTCGGAAATGCTAGACTGTGTTTTTGAAACAATATTTAAAAAAAAAGAAAAGAAAACCCAGGATTAGCCCGTTATATTTTGTGGTATTCAACATTATGCCTTAAATTTTGGCAATAGAGGTAATATTTAAAATGTTGATAGATATAATACATTGAATTTGCATGTAAATGCAATGAATCGAAACGCAGAGAATTTTAAACAAAAGTTCATATTTTCTTGCTTCTACTACAGTGAGAAAATACAGTAGATATACAGTATATTATGGGGTAAAATAATATCTATACTGTAAAAAAAAAAGGTAATATGGTTAATGTGCAACCTTTGTTTAAAAACAGTATTTTTTTAAAAGCATCAAAGTTCAATGTGTTTAGCACTACTTCATTCAGCAAAATCCCTAAATATGTGATAGATGTGAATTTATCAGCAGTATTTATTCATCTTAGATCTCTGTTTATGCTCTCTACAGTACATTTAATGTGGGTTTTCTCCATTAGTCCAAGTGTTAGTGCAGTTACAGTAGCTTTTTGTTGCTTGTTTATGATCTGATATCAACTCTGAACCAACTGCCATGTTCTTCCCCACCCTGGTGTCACTCCTGTGGAAATGATTTAGGGCAGAAGAGTTCATCTGACTCCCATGGTAAACCCAGTGATGCTCTGCATATTTTATTCATTTATCTGTGTCATTGTGTTTAACCTGACTTTGACTGCCGTGTCTAGAGAGAGAACCGCACTCCTCTTTTACTACTGTCTGTGCATGTGATGGTCCAGACCTCCAGAAGTACCTTCACCTGTCTGCTAAAAACTGTTCGGCTGCTGTGTTTTCAGCTTTTTGTCAAGGCCTCGATTGTATTTCAAGAACACCTTTCTAAATGAATGTGGCATGTTCTTTCATGACTGATGTTAGATTACTATGCATGGATCTACTGATAGATGATGCCAGTGGTTCTCAATTTCTTTTCATCTCCGCCTTTGAGAGAAAAAAAAAATCTCAATTACGAATACTAATCAATTGTTGCCACATTTTGGTAAAGTACAGAATACTGTTGAACTGTAGATTAAGTTATTTAAAAAAAAAACATTACCTGCATTTTCTTTCTATAGTCTTATGATATGTCTTTCTAGTAATAAAAAAGGAGAAAAAATGCATCCAAAATGCATTCAAAAATACATAAAATATTTTAAAGATATGTTTTATA
Organism: Sinocyclocheilus rhinocerous; assembly: GCF_001515625.1. Lineage (NCBI taxonomy): Eukaryota > Metazoa > Chordata > Actinopteri > Cypriniformes > Cyprinidae > Sinocyclocheilus > Sinocyclocheilus rhinocerous. The sequence continues at coordinate 577,179 of NW_015624221.1, read as the reverse complement.
TATAATAAAATAAATAAATAAAACATTAATACTGATTTGCGGGAGCAATATTGAAGAGTAGTTCACCCAGAAATAATAAGAAAAAATAAGAATAATACATTTAATAGTAAAAAATAAAAAAAAAAGGAACTGGACACAAACTTCATTGGTTCTTTGCTTGAATTGCAGTGTTGTTATTGTTAACTGAAAATATTAAAAATACTTTTCCTTTATTGAAACAGCTTAAATGAGTTATACATATTAGATAAAAAAAAAATACACATTACAATTTAAATGAAATAAAACAAGTACTTAAATGACTAAAACTGAAGTAAAAATAAATGAAAGCTAAGTAGAAATAATAAAAAATGACAGATTTAGTAAAACTTAAAATTCAAATCAAAATGGAAAATATAAAAATAAAGGCTAATTCAAACTTTTTATAAATTCTGTAATAGTACATAAATAATATTAAAATAACACTGGTGAATCACCAGTGCAGCATGTTTGAAAATGTGGTTATGAATGAGAGTTCAGAATTTACGCCAATACCTCCGACCCACACTTTGAGAACCACTGGATTATGCAAATGCAGAATATACTATACTAATGATATGTGTATGTTTGACAAAATCACAGTATGTGTGAAGATCAGAGTTTAAGGCGCATCTGCCTTACATAATGCAGTAGTAATTTAATTCTTTGCAGATACCACCATGGTTATTGATCTATGCATGTTTTCTTGTCTTTCCCAGCATGCAATGTCCTGTACATAAACTCTGTGGATATGGAGTCTCTGACTGGGCCTCAGGCCATCGCCAAGGCCATCTCAGAAACCATGGCAGCCAGTCCCGCACCTTCAGCCACCATTGTTCACTTTAAGGTGTCGGCACAAGGCATCACGCTCACTGACAACCAGAGAAAGTGAGTTTCTTTTTCTTTCTTTCTTTTCGAATCTTAATGTATTCCAAGGCTACATCCGAACATGTTTTAAAAGCACATATCTGTCGTTTCCTCAACAGGCTTTTCTTCAGACGCCATTATCCCATCAGCACGGTCACGTTCTGCGACCTTGATCCACAGGAGAGGAAGTAAGCAAACCCTGAAACATTAGCATTAACTTTAACCACAGCAGTCAATGTCACAACATTTCTGTATTGATCAGTGGATCTGGTGACAGGATCAGAATTATGTTGAAGTCTATTAGGAGTTGTCAGCTTTTTTAGCAGTGTTTGTCAGGCAGTAAGGCTGTTAATGTTGCTCATTATTACAGTTCAAGGATTTTTCAAAGCTTTAACCTTAAGTTTTAAGTTTCAAGGTCCTTTATTTGTCACATACATATTATGTACATGTGATGTAATGTAGCGATTTTTACAATTATAGACACACACACACACACACACATAATAAAAGAGAGAATGTAATAAATATAATCAATTCTCAAGAAATGTGTGAAAAAATAGAAAATGAATATAGAATGTTGTAGGAAAAATAATAGAGCAGAGCTTTTTGTAAAAATGCAAAACTATACACACTAAGAACCATTCAGAACACCTTAGCATTAGAGCAACCATTTTTTACAGTATAAATACATGAGCTAGTACTACTCAGAAATTGGTGGAAACAGCAAATAACACATTAAATTAAACATGAAATTTTGAAGAAGAAAGACCGAAAGGTCTATTTTTTGAAGTATTATTGATTTTTCTATATTCAAATCATTACTCAAAACTCACGTTTTAGTATTGCTTTTAATGTGTGATTATTAATGCAGTTATTGCTTCTATTTAATAGATTTTCAGGTATTTTATCTCTTGTAAAGCATCTGTGTGCGTTCCTTGAAAAGTTCTCTATAAATAAAATATACAGGTGCATCTCAATAAATTAGAATGTCGTAAAGAAAGAAGGCGTGGTTTCAGTAACCGCAGTTAGTGTTGAAGCAGCATGTCAGGGAGATGCTGTGTGTTTCTAGGCGAAAGCAAAAGCACTTTATTTGGCCTTCCGAAAGTAGATGCATTTAGGAATCTTTAAGATTACTTACAACAGAACAGCAATGCATTTTATGGACGACCGTTTCGCCTACCTAGGAGAGGAGGTAATTCTGACTTTGCTATGACAATCTGGCGCTTCTGAATCAGCTACTGTTTTGATTAGTTTAAGTATTTGCTATTGACTCTTCAAATGCGGAGTTTTGCGCATCGTGTGTGTGTGTGCGCGAGCGAGAGAGAGCGAGAGAGAGCGCGCGCGAGAGAGAGAGAGTGCGAGAGAGAGAGCGCGAGAGAGAGAGAGAGAACGAGAGCGCGCGAGAGAGAGAGAGAGCGCGAGAGAGAGAGAGCGAGAGAGAGAGAGAGAGGGGGTCACATCACAAACACATACCAGCTTCATCACTGTGTCTGTCACACGACTCTGTTCCCCTTTCGGGCTCTGTCTCTACATTTATTTTGAAAGATGAAGCTCACGATTATGGTAAGGGGCGTTACATTTCCAACGAGTGCTTGCGGTGTTCGGCCAATCACAATGCACTGGGTCAGCTGGCCAATCAGAGCAGACTGCGCTTGTCGGAAGGAGGGACTTTGTAGAAAACGAAGCGTTTGAGAGAGGCGGGGCATAGAGGACCTACAATAATGTACAGTATTTGAAAAATAATGTGTTTTTTGAACATTAAAGCATGTCAACATATTCTGTTACACCAAATACACAAAATAATGATCTTTAAAAAAGCATCATATGACCCCTTTAAACTACTTCCGTCTGTGTGCATTGAATTTATTTAATACACGAGTTTCACAATTTGAGTTGAATTACTGAAATAAATGAACTTTTCCACGACATTCTAATTTATTGAGATGCACCTGTATTATTATTTTTTAGTTAATGCTGTAAAGTTAAACAGCTATAATCTGTTTCAATGTCGTTCCAGGTGGAGCAAATCAGAGGGTGGCACTGCAAAGTAAGTTTTGATAACGGAGAACTCGATCTTCTGCAGCTCAGCAGACGTGTTATCTGAAAGCAGTTTAGATATGTATCAGCAAGCTCTGCTCCCCCTTTCTGGTGCATCATGGGATAGAGTGCCTATGCTCAGGGCTATCATGATGAATGAGCTGTGATCTGATTGTGATCTCTGCTGTCTTAGCTACGGCACAGAACATGATGCTAACGTGCTAACCTTCACACATGTGTGTCATGATTTACCCTCTGAGGCCACACACTACATATTAGGGCTGTCAAAAAAAATTCGAATTTCGAATATTCATCAAATTTAAATTAAAAATCCACATTTTAGGTGTACATTAAGGAGGCAGCCTTATCAGTGGCGCACGAGATGCGATGACGATGTAAGTGTCATTGCATTTTAATGTTTTTGTTAACCTATCCAGTTGAAGCCACTAGATGCGGCGCTGCTGCGTTGTTAATTACAAATATTGCGGAAAAAGAGAACATCAATGCGGAGATCTTGTTTACGTCAAAACTGAAACCAAGCCGTTCACACAGAACGCATATTTCGCGCGTTTTCTAGAGGGACGTCTATTACCGTTGCACTCGCATCTCACACAAAGGAGCCGCATGTTTAGAAAGCCATGTAAAATGAATGCAACTCGTGTTTTTAAATGAAAAATGTACTCTGTGTGATTTCGGTCCTTTGTATTAAACTATGCATACATACATGATGTTGTCTTGTTTATAGTTGTTTAAGCAACTTAATTATAATTGGTTTATAAACATTATTTTAAACATTATGCACTTTGAATAAACGTGCATTAGTAATATTTTGCTCGATGCGCCCTCTTGTGGCCTCAGGAGAGAAGCCAAAATCTTTTCTTCACCCTAACTGAAATTATGCATTTTAAATTCGAATATAATTCGAATTTTGATCATATTTAGGTAAAAAATTTGATTTAAGTTTTTCAGCTATTTTGACAGCCCTACTACATATATGAAGGATAAATGCTTCTCAGATGCTTCATCATTCTCATAAGTTCTGTCATGATTTTCTCACCCAAGTTGTTCCAAACCTGTATGAGCTTCTGTCTTCTGTTGAACACAAAAGAAGAGATTTTGAAGAATGTTGGTAACCAAACAGTCACTGGTGGCCATTGACTTCCATAGTTTTTTTTTTTTCCCCCATACTATGGAAGTCAATGGCTACCGTCAGCTGTTTGGTTACCAACATTTATAAATGATGACAGAATTTATGTTTTTGGGTGAACTATTCCTTTAAAGAGACAAAAAGGAGCCGATTTAATTCTAAGAACCATAGAGATGATTTTTGGCCCAAAATAACCGTATAATATGATCCTCTCACACCTAATCTGAGCAGATCTCTTTACTAAGCACTTGAGTTTTCAAGCACAAGACACTTTACACTCTCGGTGCAATGAGGCATGTGACAGCCCTCACGGCTCGATCTGGGCTGCTTCTGAAAGACACATTAGACAGACTACATTTCAGATTTAGATTTACATCCTAATCATTTCCTTTCAATTTTGGGGTGGAATGTGACCTGGACATGTATTGTAAGATTCACCCAAGTACTGTTGTGAATCTTGCTAACAAGTTTCAAGCCTTCACTAGCTCCTGATCTTGCAGACAGAATGCAAGAAAGCGATGTGTGTGAACTGTCCTTAATACAAACAGTGCATCAATATTTTTTTTCTTCTTCACAGGTTCTTTGGCTTTGTGGCCAGAAAGCAAGGCAGCACGACAGACAACGTCAGTCACCTGTTTGCCGAGATGGATCCCGATCAACCGGCCACGGCCATCGTCAACTTCGTCTCTAAAGTGATGATCAACTCTCAGAAGCGGTGAACTCTTCACGCAGCGCTGCTTTCTGGAGGACTTTCATTTTGCTCTGTTTGAATTCTTTTTAAGTTTCTGTTTTTTGTTCTGTATGTTTGGGTGAGAGGCTGTGTGTATGTGTGAAGAAGGGTTATTCGGACGGCAGTGAGGAAGAGGGACAGAGGAAGTGCAGTGTGAGCGTAGAGGAGTGAAGTACAGAGGGGAGGTGATCTTCATCTCACTCGGAGGGGAGTTGTTTTTTAAAAAAAAAAGAAAAAAAAAAAAAAAAAAAAAAAAAAAAAAAAGAGTTGATGAAGAGGCTGAAATGTGGGGCTGGTGTACCAAAGATAAGAGAGCAGTCAGGACAAACCAATCATTAATCAAGCGTCCTTGTATATCTTGGTAAACCCCAGCTGCTTCGTCAAAACTGTACATATGAACTGAAGCATCACCTCTTTTCCTTCTGAAAGCGGCTAATGTTTCTCACGCTAAAAGTGCGTGAGTCCACGTCAGCTAAGAGTCCACTCTGGATAAACTCAAAACCTTGTGGGGATTTTAAAGGTGTCTTGCACATAACAGCAGAACCTACAGTAGCAGAAGCTAAAGGTCAGGATGGGTTAGATATTCCCATCCTCAAAGATGCTTTTCTGAGAGTACATGGGATGCTGGAGTTGTTTCAGTAATTCAGCGTCTCCGTTCACCTCTGGTCCATGAATATCCAGCAGTTGCCATTTGGAAAGTCTTAATTTCCAGATATCTCGGGAAAGTGCAATAGAATGGCATTTGAAGACAGACTGACAGATGACGTGTAAGGAAAAAAATAATGGCGACACCATTTTGCAGGTGTTTGACTGTCAACAAGTATAGCAACCAAATTGCATTCGTTGTCCAAAAAAAAAAAAAACAGTTTTTATTTGTGAACATTTATCATTGTCTGTGCATTTATCTGTTTGCATGATGTCATGCATTTCAAGTCACATTTATTTTAAAGTGCTTTATACAATACAGATTTAAATCAGCTTAAACAATAAACAGGAAAATAAGAGTGTTACATTTGCTAAATTAATCAATTATGGAACAACTTCAATTTCAGCTGTAAAGCAACTTTACAAACACAATTTTTCAAATTGTGTGATTATTCAGCTTAGTTTAGTTCAGTGTTGATTCAGTTCACTAAGTGTCAATGTTGGAAAGTTCATAAAATGATTTCAAAGGCAGCTCTACAGAAGAAAATTATCTCATTATCCAACTCAATTCAAATTGTTTTTTTTTTTATTGGATAGTGTCAGTGCAGTCAAATAGATAATAGTTTCTGAATATTAATTATTTTCAAGTGAGCAAGCCAAAAGTGACAGTGGCAAGGAACCAAAACTCCATTATGAATCAAAATGTTGCATTCAGCTCTTTCCACTTGGGCGTTTGGGAAATGTCTCTGAAATCACAGTAATGGATGGACATCCAATTTTATATGCTGTTCTATTGCACTTTTCAAGCTTGAGCTGAATTGAACACAATATAACACAGACTTCTCAAGATCTTTTATGCACGTGTCCAGCGTCAACTTTCAGTTCCTGGTCTCCACTTGCTAGCGTCCATGAGCTGCTGCTGTGCTCTCTTCTCTTCAGGTCTGACTCGTGTGTGTATCGTTGTGTATCTGGCAGTAAGGTGTGGATCTGTCACTGTATCTCTATACCTTGCTTCAAACACACTCACACTATCATTCTACCCCAAAGTAAGCTAAGTATATATATATAAAATACAACAAAAAGTGATTTTACTGAATATTTATTGTATTATTAGGGTTTTGCTACTTTTTTTTTTTGCTCCATGTTAACTCATTTACCCATAGATATATTGTATAGTCTACATAAAGATTAGCCTCCACAAGAAATAATCTTTATTTTGGCTAATATTTCAAAATCGTGAGATTTTGAGAAGCATTCTATGATATATGGTGTAAAGTGTATGTATTTGGAAAGCTTGTCATTACTGGATATTTTCTCCCGTCGTTTTTCTTTAGCTTTATATATCGACATAGACTTTAAAGTAGAACTCGCTGTCGCTTTTGCATACGTTAGGGTTACATCCTAAAGTTCCTTTGGATAAAGTGAGTTGGCTGATATGTTTACTGCAAGAGGCTTTGTGTAAAGAAAAGTAAGGAAGCGTCTTTATTTTTGTATTATTGTTATTATTATTATTTTGGCGTCCTTTCCCTCCCAGTATTTAGCCCTCAGTGAAACCCACTTGTTTGGCCGCTCACAGTGATTCTCTCAGGCAGAATTCAGTATTTTGTTTTATACTGCCATCGTGAGGCACTGTCAGGTATTGCCAGCCATATCATCATCTATGCATCCTCTACAATTCCCTTAGATACACAGAACCGTTCTGAACCCTTATTAAATTTAGATGAAAAGTAATACTGCAGTGTTTTAACTGTGATTTGCAGAGAAAGTCCCCAGCAATTCTTTCGTTTACGCAGGATGTCCATGCCACCCTGACAACTGTCCCATGTCTCCCCAATTAGGGTGTCTTGCTTTTTTTGTATGTAAATACTTCATTTTTGCCAAAGATTTTATTTCATGTTTGTACGCCACTGTCTGGTTGTGTGCAAACGACGGCTTGTTGTTTTTGGCATGGGGGTCTGTTTTGACTCAATGCACATGCTATATGACGTGTTCCACTGTGTTTGGTTGCTATGATTCCCTTGTGTTTAGCCTTTCAAAACTGCTCCAAAAGAATGCAAAGCACTTAATGATCAAGAGCTGAAAAACAGCAAAATATCAAATAATATGACTGCTTCAATTATCCTAACAGCAACACCGTGTTTACACTGGAAGCGTCCAGCAGCGTGAGGTTGTCTACACTGGAAGCTCGAGGCTCAAAGTGCAATCTGTGGAAAATAAAATCCTATTTTAAAACTGACTTTGCATGGGTTGTTTTAAAATAGCGACTTTCTTGTGCAGAATTTCTTGTAGGCCCATTCTTATGTAAGAAGTTGCATTTAAATCAGTTTAAATAAGAATTAATTTACAATTTACACAGTCATTGTGTGCAATCAATTCATGAATGAGGTGCACTTTTGCATTGCAACAATTGAGTACATATGGTTAGATGGTTTAAATTAGTAGGCCAAAGACCATTTCACAATCTGACTTTGACGTAATAATCTAAGCACTTCAGTAATAATTTGCCAAAATTAAGTCTGTGCTCCAAAGCATTCAAGATTTATGAGAGTTTAAGCTGGAAATTTCATTTTTAGGTCTATGCTCAAAAAGTGGTTAATAGGTAATAAATGGATAATAACTATGCCAAAAATATATAATTTAGGACCTTAAAATCTTAAAATGACTTTGATAATAATCAAGTTATGTAAATACATGAATTAAATTCATAGCAATTAATTCACATGTATGAACTTTGCAAGTAAAATGATTTGATTTCAGATTGACGGGTATAATTAAGTCACTAGAAAGTGTAGGCAGCTGAATTGATTAAAATGGGAGTCCTCTACATTTGTGGTGCTGGATGCGTCTGGTGTAAACATGGTGTAAGAGTGATTATGCACACTAGAATATATATTTACTTGCTTTGCTTGCCTTTCTGAATATTCCATTCGGTGCACGGGCTTAGATAAACAACACAAACTGTGTTATCCAAACAGTCATTTACAAACCACAGAAATTACGAGGTATTTGCAATTACCTGAAAATATTTAGGCAGTCAGAGAAAGAGATCTTCCACCAAAATCAGCTCCCCACTCCTCCATGTATTAGTCAGCAGTGTTGTATTATTATATTTTTTTATGTTCAATTGTTAACAGACTTAGAATGTGTGATCGAGCTACTATTGCTGTACAGAACCAAGGTGTTTTATTTGCTTCATGTTTTACAGCCTCCATTGTATTGTTTTGGCAAAAAAAAACATTAAAGAGCGATCCAAATCAGTTACATTAAAGTACACTGTTGCTAGAAAAAGTGTCCTAGTATGTGCATTTCTTGGAAGCTTTGCCGCTAGTTAATCATGTGCACGAGGTGCAGCGTTACACTTCATTACCGGATCTGAATGAAAGGTATTTGATTTAACTAATGTAACTGTCACAGTACCAATCACGTTGCAGGCCAAGCCTCTTTTTCCATAGAGCTTCAGACATATTGAGAGGAAAATGAGATGGAAAAATAAACTCGCACACAAAGAAACATTGGAGGTAGGTCAAACGCTGTAGATTGGCCATGCATTATTTCTAATTCTATTCTTCATAGCCAAATAAACATTTGTAATGTGAACATTTATGGATTAAGGAAAGGAGTGCATGAAATACAGTAACACAGATTTGATATGATGTAATTCCCTTGACTATAGATTACGAAACATGGGATTTTGGATGCCAATCTGTCCAGATGCACAGTTGGCTCCAAAAATCTGAGATACGTTGAAAGTCTGGAATTTTGGTTTATTTAACCCTCTGGTGCTGTTTGGTCATTTTTGATCAAAAAGTTTTTTGTTTTGGTTTTTTAGAATTTTTTTTACTTCATCAGAATTGTATGAAACTTGGTTAAAGGGGTCATATGATGTTGCTAAAAAGAACATTATTTTGTGTATTTGGTGTAATGAAATGTGTTTATGCGGTTTAAAGTAAAAAAAAAAAAACATTATTTTCCACATACTGTACATTATTGTTTCTCCTCTATGCCCCGCCTTTCTGAAACGCGTCGATTTTTACAAAACTCATCGGTCTGAAAAACGAGGTGTGCTC
>NW_015624221.1:545592-567540 GCF_001515625.1 Sinocyclocheilus rhinocerous | reverse complement strand
CTCTTAACTTTTATAAAGAACATCTCTTTGGATTTGAGACTTTAGTCTTTGCAACTTTACAGATCTTCTTTATGCACCAAGAGCTTGTAACACTCCAAAGAGAAAGGAAAAATTTAAATCGCATCATATGACCCCTTCAAGGTTTTGGCACTTGGTTTTGGTTATGTGAACACACACACACACACACACAAACACACACACTGCGCTCAAACAAAATGTTACTGAAAGCAAATTTGGAACACAATATGTTTAGATTTATGGCTTTGATTTTGGCTTTGGCATCCCGTGGTAACTAGGATTACTTCCTCTACAGTCAAAAATCTGGGTGTTATATTAGATAGCAACTTGTCTTTTGAAAATCATATTTCCCATGTTACAAAAACAGCATTCTTCCATCTTAGAAACATTGCCAAGTTACGAAATATGTTACCTGTTTCTGATGCAGAAAAGCTAGTTCATGCATTCATGACCTCTAGACTGGACTATTGTAATGCACTGCTAGGTGGTTGTCCTGCATCTTCAATAAACAAGCTACAGGTGGTCCAAAATGCAGCGGCTAGAGTCCTTACCAGGTCAAGAAAATATCATCATATTACCCCAATTTTACAGTCTCTGCACTGGCTACCTATTAAGTTCCGTATCAGTTACAAAATATTATTACTTGCCTATAAGGCCCTTAATGGGTTAGCTCCTGCGTACCTAACTAGTCTTCTACCACGCTACAATCCATCATGCTCCCTAAGGTCGCAAAACTCTGGACTTTTGGTAGTACCTAGGATAGCAAAGTCCACTAAAGGAGGTAGAGCTTTTTTGCATTTGGCTCCCAAACTCTGGAATAGCCTTCCTGATAATGTTCGGGGTTCAGACACACTCTCTCTGTTTAAATCTAGATTAAAGACACATCTCTTTGGCCAAGCATTCAAATAATGCATCTCATAATCTTGTACTGCAGTTATATCTGATCAAATGCACATTATTATTCTTTAGTTTGGGTTAAACAAATCAATTTTGCTTGGTTGGAACAGCAGCTATGCTAATTATGTCTCTATTTGTTTCTCTGTTTCTGCTGGGATTGACATCCCGTGTTAACTAGGATTTACACAAGCTTCAGTCTGGATCCAGAACACCTGAGAAGAGATGATGCCAACCCCTCAGAGGACCTCAGATGATGCGAACCCTGAAACAACATACGGAGCTACCACATTTTGCTATAAGTTTGATTGCATGATATAATAATTGCTGTTAATAGTGTTCATCGTCTGTTTGATTACGTCTTTAATTGATTTTTCCGTACATTTCTGCCATATGCATTGACTGACAGTCACCACTGATAAGCTACCACTAAATATTGTAGAAACTTAATTTGTTGTAAAGTTGCTTTGCAATGATTTGTATCGTGAAAACTTGAATTTGATTTTCATGTATTTTATGTGTAAAACATGTTTGAAAAAAAAAAGAAAGAAAAAAAATATATATATGTTCACCTAATCTTTTTTTTTTTTTTTCACTTCAGTAATCATTTGCCAAAATTAAGTCTGTGCTCCAAAGCATTCAAGATTTACGAGAGTTTCAGCTGGAAATTTCATTTTTAGGTCTATGCTCAAAAAGTGGTTAATAATGTAATAAATGGTACAAGGTAATAAATGGATAATAACTATTCCATAAATATAATTTAGGACCTTAAAATCCCCTAAAAATACAACATATTAAATAAAAAACAAACTAAAATATAGTACATTCATTTCATTGAAATAAAAAGGTATTTTTTTTACCACCGCACAAGCAGCACCAGAGAGTGCCGCAAAATTTTTTACATAATTAACCCGATTTTGCTCTATTTCTAGGCAGCTAATCATGTAAATGAGTGGCATTGTACAGACAGATTATGATTCACTCAGATTGTGCTAATAATATAATTTCAAATGAAAATAATCTTTATTAACAAATGCATATTTAATAGATGCTAGTTTATTAGAAAAATGCAGACTTTTGGACCTGACTGTAAATGTTCTGAACATCAGCAGCTTGATGCAGACGCTTAAATCATCCCAGAGAACAGATGGTTTTTGTGGCAGACTGCAGATCCAATAGAGGAGATACGCATGTGTTGATTTGCATTTCTCTCACTCTCACTAATTACATCTCTCCACGAGTGAGGTGGAGATGATGATGTAATTTGGGAGTTATGAAGTTATGTAGCAGATCAGTAAGCAGAAAACTATTTTCTCATTAACTGTGTTCCAAGTTGGGGCACTCCTACTTGTTCACATTGCTAAAAGGTTACAAAACACTTTGGCCCATTGTGTTGGGAGGGTCATTTGAAGCCCCAATAGATTACGGAGCAAAACAATAGCTCTTACAGCATTACTCAGAGTTTCCACTGATCAGTCAGACAAAGCCCTTCAAGCTGACCTAAGACTGTGTGTCTGTTTTTGGTTAGTATCATCTTGTCCTGCCTATATACACTCACCAGTCTCAGGGAATCAGTTGAACTGTTTCTTACATTGACTATAAAGTCAAGAAAAAGATGTCTAGAATGTTTTATCTGTGCTAAAATGAGAGCAGACCCTACTGTGTTATTTTAGTGGCATTGAGATACAATAGTTTGTATTAATATTTTGAATTACAGGGTTTTTGCAGGTTTTATGAAGGTAAATGTAAGACTTTTTAATATACAATATAAAGAAAAATTAACGTTTTACAATATAAAGAAAAATTAACGTTTTACAATATAAAGAAAAATGAAGGAATATGATGAGTTGTAACATTTTAAAGTTTGAAAATACATCTTCCAACCAATCTCCATTTATAAATAATAATAATAATAATAATAATAATAATAATAATAATAAAAAAGCTAAAGGCTTGAGCCCACAAATATCTGCCAATGGCCACATTTTCAAAGTTTTCATATCCCATTGACAGATATTGTTCTTGTTTTAAACAAACTTTTTTTCAATTTCTAAGAAAACAAGACTTCATATGTTCATTTTGCATCTCAAATGCATCTTGATTTAAGTATGTTTTGATATATGTATTGGGGAAAAAAAGCCATTTTGTAATTTTGTTGTGTATTTTTGTCATTTTTATTAGTTTTTTTAAATGTCTAAATTTTTTTAAATATTTTTTTACTTTATATATATATATAATTTCAGTTAGCATTTATTTTAAGTAGCATAAATATTTATAGTTTTAGTTTACAAAAATTACTTTGAAACAATTCACACTCAGAAATTGCTAGTAAATTTCACAAATAATTACAAAGAAACGGCAAGTAACACATTGAATTAAATGTGAAATTTTAAAGAAGACTGCAATAGTACTTTCTTGTAAAATGTACCTCAGTTATCTTTGTTTTATTTACAGCTTGCCTAAACTTTTTACTATAAAGTGCCAAAAATCGAAATAAATTGAGAACCGTATGATGAAAGTAAATGTTGCATTATATTCAACTATATTATAATATTAAAATGTACATTAAAAAAATCTAATTCTTTTTTTTTATTCTTCTATATTCTTCTACATTTCTGTATTATCCTGTATTTCTGTATAAAAAAAATAATAAAAAAAATATTAAAACAAAAAGATAAATTAGAAATATAGATATGCTTCAAAAGCATGTTTTTTCCCCCACTCATGTGATATTGCATGGCCAAATCAAAGGTCATCAGGGGCCAACATTTGGCCATCTCTGATTTACTCTATTGACCCTGGTACTAGGAGGTCAAATCATGCTATGATGCTGCAATTACAGCCGCTGGCCATTTGATGTCAGTGTTGACCCTTCCTAATACAAGTTGCAGCAGCATCTCTGGGCGTAAAGAGGAGATGCAGGCTGGGGTGGGCTTATCTGTCCTTTACACAGTAACACTGTGTTATTGATGCTGGTAGTGAGGCAGATAAGGCCCCAGAAGAATTTCAGACACTCTCTGTTAGCGCAAGTCTCGCTTTGGCGATCTCACCGATGTGTGACTGGAAGAGCTGTCCGCCCCCGACACCCAAACAATGGAGCCAGTTTAGTCCCACAGTTTATACACACCGTATCGCTCCAGGAAAACATCTCTGTTTGACTTTACGGCCAATGGAAAAGTACAACACGTCGTTTGAAGCGTGTGTGGGCCGATTTTTTCCCTGAAAATGTCATTGTGATTTTGGAAACTGCTCTCGGCAGGGGGTCCAAATGACAAGATGGGAGGAATTAGGCAGTCCATTTAAGGCCGAGGAGGGGATAACCCTCTAATCCAAGTGGGCTTTTGTAAGCTAGGGAGGAAAATCTGAAAATCAAATATTTCGTCTGGTTGCTGAGCAAAGTAATCTTTCTGGAGAACAGGTGTCCTATCGCCTGGTAAAGCCTCTTGTCCTTGCATCACACATCAAATGGTGGCAGCTTTGGGAAGGAGACGCTCTTTCATACCGAGGATTGGATGGCGCCCTCGAAGGAGCTGACCTGAAATCATACTCGAGTCTGAAGAAAAGCGCCGCTGAGTGATTTGTAAAAGGCCTATGTTAGTTTTCACTCGCTTTGGATGTCAGATTATGGATGAGTTGGTAAGCTGGCTCTACTGAGACTGAGTTTATGGTGGACTTGTTTGTTTGTCCATGTAACTATGTTTTTTGTCGAGGTTTTAAATGAATGGAACTAGTAAATCTGACTCAAGTTCTCTCCCATTTTTTCCAGGGCTGGTTTGTGGACCAGGTCTGGGCCTCCAAAACTGCCATGAGCTGTGAGTCTCATGCTGTATACTGCATCAATTTAAAGGGAAAACAAGATTATTTTTCTGGAAAAAGGAAAAACCTCATTAAACTTTGAGAAAAAGTCGAAATAAAATGCTGAAAATAAACACATTCGTGTCATGTCCATTTGAACGTTTCAATCAGTGTCTGCAGTGGCGTGAAGGTAGTTTCTGACATGATCAACTAGAGTTCGAAAGTTTTTGTGAAGTAACTGGCTATTAATTTAGGATCGTTGATGGTTGTGTAACCTCCATTCATAGAACGAAACGACTGTAACCATCTGTACAGCCATTAATGGCAATGCCGTATACAGTAAAAATATATCTTAATATCCTTAAAACAAGAAAAAATGTATAAAAAAATTCTTCTGCACTGCAAAACTGCAATACATATTATTATTATTATTTTATAGCCATATTAATATATAATCACAACATTTTTGCCTAATTGTGCAGCCCTACAAACAAGCATAGCAAACCTGGGATTCTTTTTTAAAAGTGCATTTTAAATCGCATTAAAACAAATACCCTTAAAGGGCCAACTTTGTACCTTATCTACCCCTAAAAGGTACCCCATATGTACCCTTAAGGTACTACTATGAACTGTTTAGGGGTAAATAAGATACAAAGATGTCCCTTGAAATGTACTGACCCAGTGAAAACCCAGTGCTTTACCCCTTTTTGATACCATTTTTGCAAAAATGCATTTTATTTTTTATTTTTTATTTTTTTTTTAAATATTTATATTATATTTTTCCACTAGGGGTGCCATCATGGGGGTATGGCCTCGAAACGTGTGTCCAGGGGGTTCGTAGGACCATGATCTGGCCCTGCCAGCACCCCATCAAGGCAGCAGGGGCCAAAGCTTGCCTACTAAAAATACACGCTCCAGGATGTTATTGCTAAGCTGCACATGCGTGTCTGGCCAGCATTTTTCAGCCTTTCGGATGTTTCCTCTCTCTCTTTTCCCTCCATAAATTAAAGAGGTAAAATTTCTCAGTAACACATCGTAATAATGTTTCGCCTCTGACAACATGTCCAGAATTGATGTGTGTTTCCTAGTAAGACACTGCACAGAATGTGTTTATTACAGTGTGTGTGTTAAAGGAGTCTTGGGACCTTCTACTGGCTCATAAAGTATTATCAAAGAGTGCCAGCCTTGGAGAACACAAGCCGCACCTTTCAGATCTCCAGCATGATTTATTCTAGACGAGTACCAGTGTTGAGAAAGCTAATTTGAAACAAGCGTCAGGCTAATTCAAAATTGTTACAGCAATACAACCAAACTACTGTTTTAAGATTGCGGTAAGATTTTTAGGGGTTCAAGCGCATAGCGCTGAAATCGCATTGTAATTGTTAGAATGGCCAAGAATCAGCATTCTCCACCTAAAACTGACTGGGCAGACAAAACCGTAAGTCATAGAGACTTGAAACCTGGTCTTTATGTGTGGTAGTACTCACACCGTCTACAACATCACCAAGGCTCGCCCCAATCAACCTGATGGTGGTGCTAAAGCAATCAAACGTATGAAAATGCTCATAACTCCTAAACCGTTAGTCGCAGGCTCAAGTGCCTTATGTCTTTGGAGTTCTTGGCTCATGACGGACAAAACACATGCCTCAGATTTGATTGTTTCGATTGGTGAATTTTTTATTTATTTTTTTAACTACTTTTGAGAACTAGTCCTAGGTTTTTCACCCGATTGGAGCCAAACCAGTGCAGGAAAGGTTCTCTGGATAGTGAATATCAATAATTATAAAAAAAAAAAAAAAGTTTAACGTTCGACTCACCGTCACGACAGGAAACCAAAACTTTCATAAGGGGCGGAGCCGCTTTTACTAAAACGCTTATAACTCTTGAACGGAAAGAGATATTTTCGCCAAACTCGGAACACGTATGTAAGAGCTAAGACAGTAAAAATAATTTGCAGAGTTTGTCCACTCGGTGGTGCTATAACAGGGAATACACATAAAAACGGCTATAACTACGCACCTGTTAGTCCGATCGACTTGAAAATTGGTATGCCGTGTCTTTGTCCAAATTACCACAAGTGTCTCTGAGGACATCTAAAAAAACATGGCTGCCATCGGCCAATGAATTTTGAGCACCAATTAGACAAGGTTAACAGAGCCCGATTGGAACAAAACTCGGTGGGCCTTGTTTGACTCATAGCCTGAAGGTCTGTAAGAATTTTGAAAGACATCGGCCACTAGTTGGCGCTAACGAGTTTTATGCCTCTGTAATCACATGGTGTTTCACACATCCTCACAATATTCATATAATTTGATAGACCACCTCATACTGAGCAACTTTGCCTCAAGAACTGCTACTGTCAGTCAAATTGTTCATTAATTATTCAAAATTATCTAAAAAAAACTACATTTGAGAACTAGTCTAGGTTTTTCGCTCAACCTCAATAAAACCACTGCAGTTCAATTCTCTGGACTCTATAGATCAATAATTATCAAAAAAAAGTTGAGCTTTTCCCTTTGGGTAGCTATAACGGGGTCATTTAGAAAATGGGTGTGTCCAAATACACCCAAAAGCCTATAAATTGTAAACGAAAACTCAAAACTTCATGAAACTAGGAGAGCACATGCGACAGATGATTATAAACAAGCATGCAAAGTTTCATGGAGATCGGACAATAGGTGGTGCTATAACAGTTAAAAAGGCTTAAAAAACAAAATATTTCTATGGTAAATTAACTCTAATTATTTTTGCAATTATGCCACATGATTACAGTCAAATCTAAAAATATTGTTATAAAGAGGAGATGGTCAGTAAACATTTTGTTACCTCTTATTTATTTCAAATATCTATGTCTACAAAAAAAATGTGTGTGTATGTGTAAGCATTCGTAATGAGAATTAATATAATAGTTTAACCATTTGATTTCTGTGCATATGTGTGTCTGTCTGTGATCATATTCTCCATCATGGATGTGCTTTAGTGTTTGCCATGCATTTCGGGTTGGCCTAGACCCTAAAGCATAGCACGTTAAAGGCTTTAAAGCACTTTAACCCCAGTAATTGCTGTTTGCAGCTATATATATATATATATTTTTTTTTTAAAGTTTTTGTCTCATCAAAGCTGCATTTATTTGATTAAAAATATAATAAAAACAGTAATATTTTTAAATATTATTACAATATAAAAGGTTCAGCATAATTACTCCAGTCTTCCTTCAGAAATCCTTATAATATTATACAATATCTATACAAAAAGCATTATTTATTATTATTAATCTTAAAAACAATTTAAGAACACTCAATTTGTTTTTGTGCCCAAAAAAAGTATAAATCATAACATATAAATAAATGTTTGTCTGTTTGTTTGAATGTTTTTGAAATTATGATTTATAATTTTTGGCACAGTGTTTTGAATGAATGAACATCGATTAAGGTGACAACATTCAACTTAAGCTAAATACAACTAATACGATTAGAATAAACAATAGTTTATTAAAATATATGGTGCGCCCAGTTTGTGTCCTTTTTGGAACAAATAGTGTGGTTAGTGCGTTCACACTGAAAATTCCAGAAAGAAAAAGTGCACTTCAAATCCCCGGATGATGCACTTAAACAACCGGAAAAACAAAGTATGGAATGTTGGACACTACATGCACTGAATTGTCACAGCTTTAATTATGTACTGGAGGGGCTACTGGACTCTGATGTCAACAACAACAACAACAACAAAATACAAAATAACCTTATATAATTCATACACCAGCCGGTTGAGTACATAGTGCATAGAATAATTGCATAGTCTATAGTGCATCATTTGGGACACAACTAGTTTGCTATGAAAAAATTATTTAGATACTTGCTCACAAACACTGTGCACTTTCTAGATGTTCATTCCCGAATTGACCCGTATATCAGCATTTAGTCCTGCCCTGTAACTATCTCTGGTGCCCTTATTAACTTAGTACAGAGAGTTCTCTTCAGACCTCTCATCTGGATAGAGCTTAACCTCCCCCGCCCTCCTTTTCATTAGCTGTCAGGTCAAGTACGCACCCATATAAATAGCCTGCAAAGTAGGGGTCAGAGGTCAGAGCTGAGCCATGCCCGGAGGGGGGAAGCTGAATGTGGAACCCCAAGAGGGATCAGGTGTCTCCTCTTTACGGGCAAGGGGGGTGGGACATCACCTGAATGATTGGTAAGGCGGGTGGGAACCATTAAGATGGAGAAAACACACCCGTCCCCCCGACCCCTCCTTGGAGAATTCACTAAGACGGGCCACCATCCCGCTCCGTTTACCCAAACAGGTCAGGTGCTTTTTCCGTTTCAGTTTACAGGCCGCTCAGCTGGGGCTCTTAGTGGAGATTGCAGTCAGGCCCCGAGAGCCTCCGCACATTCACACGCCGAGCACTTACGCTAATCTTTCAGGTGGTATCGCTCTCTCGGCATCTGTTTTGTACGGGTGTGAGGCGCCCGTGCTTTGTCTTACCATGGGGGCCCTTCTGCGCTAATGGTGCCTTGCTCATCGGCAGGGATCTGCGTCTGCTGCAACAGATGGCACTGGGGTCGTCACGGGTCAAGGCAGGTTACAGCTGTTTGTGGTTGTTGTGACAGGGCTGCTGCTTTGCAGCATGCAGGTGGAGGGCTGGAGGTGCACCGCTGGTCAGTCTCACAAGAAATCATGCCTCCTTTTCCACAGGAACGGCCCGACATTTCATTCACATATTGGACTTTCCAAAACCTAATGAGCTGCCTAGCTATACAGTATTTTAAGGCATCATAGGTTGTACCTCCTGTATGTGAAGGTAGGTAATGCTGCCTTTAAAAATGCTAAAGTGACATTGCAGTTTTGTGGGGAAGGCAATCCCAAAATGCACTGCACTGAATGAATATAAACATATAAGAATAAAAGGCAAGAAAATGTAATATGTAAATATATTTCAGTAACACTTTACAATAAGGTTCCATTTGTTAACATTAGTTGATGCATTAGGTGTTATTAAATTCAAATAATTTTTTTTTACAGAATGTATTAATTTAGGTTACTCACTAATGTTAATTTATACAAATTGCAATCTGGAGTTTACATTACCTAGATTAAAAATGCTATGAAAGTTTTGTTCACCGTTACAAAATGACTACCGATAACATATTGTCAACTGTTACTGAAATATATTTATAACATTTATAACTGGCATTTTTCTTGCCTTGTCCTTCATCTTAGATTTTATTATTTATAAAGTTGATTTTATTTTTCTAATCTCTATAGCGCTTTCAGTGGAGTGGAGTGCTGGAATAAACTTATAAAAAATAGTTCAATTAATTTAAAATGAACTACACTACTGTTCAAAAGTTTGGGGTCTGTATTTTTTTTATGAATGCAAATGATAAATTATTACTTTATTTAGCAAAGATGCATTAAATTGATCAAAAGTGACAGCAGAGACATTTATAATTTTATAAAAAGGTTTCTATTTCAAATAAATGCTATTCTTTTGAACTTTATACTCATCAATGAATCCTGAAAAGAAAGAAAAAAGAATCCTGAAAAAAAAAATCACAGTTTCCACAAAAATATTAAGCAGTACAACTGTTTTCAACATTGATAATAATAAGAAATGTTTCTTCACCAATCAGCATTTTAGAATGATTTCTGAAGGATCATGTGACACTGAAGACTGGATTAATGATGCTTCAAATTTAGCTTCGCATCACAGAAATAAACTATATCTTAAAATATATTAAAATAGAAAACAGTTATTTTAAATGTAAATAATATTTCACCATTTTACTGTATTTTTTGCAGTCTTTGTGAACATAATAGATTTCTTTCAAAAACATAAAAAAAAAA
Source organism: Sinocyclocheilus rhinocerous (assembly GCF_001515625.1). Taxonomy (NCBI): domain Eukaryota; kingdom Metazoa; phylum Chordata; class Actinopteri; order Cypriniformes; family Cyprinidae; genus Sinocyclocheilus; species Sinocyclocheilus rhinocerous. Next base: position 556,989 of record NW_015624221.1, on the reverse strand, counting down.
AAAATCAAACATTGAGTCACCTTTGCGGAGCACAATTGTGCTGCATGGATATGCTGCTATGTAAAGTGTTCTCAATAAGTCACCGAGGTTCCATTTCTATTAAAGGCCGTTTTCTATGACAGCAAGGCAGCTCACTAGGTTTTGAATTGAGTTCTAGTGCTCCAAACATGTGCCTGTGTGGAAATTCCAACTCGCACTGAATCACACTAAATGTTTTTTTTCTCTCTCTCTCCTTTGGTCAGTGATCGATAAAACACTCTCTCTATATTTATAATAACTCATTTTTTGGTATATTCTTTCCCAGAGACAACATTTTACCAAAGGGCAAAACTGTCATAATATTCTTGGCCTCTTTTTAATTTTGCATGTGGGCTTTGGTTTGTATTCTCCACCCTCTGGATCAACACATTAAACATCCAGGACAAGTACAGTAAACAGACCCACGTGCTTGTAAAACAGCATGAGTCTTGTGTCAGTCACTGCCCCAGGCTGATCCGCAGGTGCTGGGTGTCCAATGACAGAAGGGGGAGGGTGGGCAGGCAAGGCCCCTCATCATTAATCATTCTATGATGGCTGGATGGGTCAGGTGTCCATCTCAGAGATATATGTTTAGAGCTGACCAGTACAGACAGCTAAGACTGAGCAGATTGTCTTTGCATGCATTCCATTTCAAAGGCAGCGTGTCAGTATGTTTTGGCTCAAATGCATGTGGTGCATGTTTAGGGCAGTTGCATTGTCTGTCTCATGCCTGTCTCAGCGTGCTGCAGGAGTGTGGACTTTATGCATTGCTCTTAAAGGTATAGTTCACCCCAAAATGAAAATACTGTCATCATTTACTCACCCTCAATTGTTCCAAACTTGTAAGAATTTCTTTCAGCTGTTGAACATAAAAGATGTTTTGAAGAATGTTGGTAACCAAACAGTAGCCAATGACTACAGTAGTCTGGAAAAAATCCTATGGAAGTCAATGGTTACCGTCAACTGTTTGGTTACTAACATTCTTCAAAATATCTTCAGCAGAAGAAAGAAACTCATATAAGTTTGGAACAAGTGAAGGATGAGTAAATGATGACCAAATTGTATTTTCTGGTGAACTATCCGTTTAAATGACAGAGGTTGTGTCTATCTATCTATAAGGGACCTATGTTTTCGCAATGTGGAAATTGCAGAATCCAAGTGTAAAAATGGAATTTACTGTATAGCGCAGAAATTCACAGAAATTTGTCTTAATAACAGAATTTTGGATTAATAAAAAAGTAGGGCTGTAAAATGAATCAAATTCAAATCATGATATGGATTAGCGTCAGTAATTATTACACAAAAAATACTGCTATTTAAATATGTTATATGCTTGTAGATTATACTAGCAGCAGTTTTGTCTACTACACCTAATCAAGTACGCAATAATACTTATTATTATTATTATTAATAAACCATAATTAAGAGGTTTTTACCACCAAATTTTAATCTACACAATAAAATAAAAATAAAAATGCAATGTTTCAATGTCCTCTACCCATCCATCCATCCTTCTGTCCATAAGGCCTATAAACCTTCACATTTCAAAACGTTATAGCATTTTCTCATAACTTTAAAACAAAGCTTTGTCAAGCCAATATTTAATGTTTGGCTTAACAATCTATATTTTTGGTTAAAATTACAGTCACATGAACTTGGAATGTTCAATTACTTTTTAAACTGCTTCTTTACATTCAAATTAAAATTGTAGTTCCACATCCTGTATGCTACCTCAAATTCAGATTCAATTCAAATGTAGAAAATGAATTGAAATTTAACAAACATTTTCAATTCAAATCTGAATGACACACATACTCTGACACAGTGGCATATCATGTATGTTATGGCTCAAATGTACATGGTTCATGTACAGGAATGTTGCATTATACAGCATGTCTTCGGTTGATTTATGCATTGCTCTAAAGTTTCATAGGGGGCTAATATCAGAATGGCATGCTCTCAGCGATCCTTTCCATGCCCGTCTTTAGCAGGTGTTAACGTCCATTCCTAGATTGCAATGACGACTAGGGGGCCATTCCTAATGCTCAGTGTAAGCAAACAAGACGGGACAGTCTGTACTACCAGGATACATTCAATGTTTGGATATCCCTTATATTTTAGCCCTCCCTGACCCTCACTGCCATTGAGGACTCTTCCAGCCTGTCCCAGAACCTCCTCCACAGTCCTTGAGAATGCCATTCATCCTGCCTGAACCTATCACAACTTTCATCGCAGCATTCTTTCCAATGTCTGCAATGCCTGGAATGGGACGGGCCAGTGATTCTTTTACATGGGTGTAGGCTCTCGGCAGGGAACTCCCTGACAGTTCTCTCCCAGCTGACAACCTGACTGATCCGACACATAGTGGCTATTGGGCCAAAGATAACAGAAAAGCTGACAAATAAATTAATAAAGTCAAAACAAGTCTTTACAGTGTACAAGAATACAATAATGAGTTTCATATAGGCCTATACAGGAATGAGTTACATTCTTTCCCAGTCATCTCAGTGGCAAAAAGTGTCCCAATTTACCCCTGATAGCACAGGTACATCACAGAGACGTCTATTTGACATCTGCATTTACATCTGCAAGACATATTTTTAGAGTGTTTGCTCATCTGCAATACAGGACGTTTTCCATTAGATGTCAAATAGAGGTTTAGAAAATGACTTTAAGATGTTTATGATTTAGAATGAATGTAAAACTGACATCTTAAAGACGTCTATCAGATGTTTGTACACAGCAGATGCTTTCCAGATGAAGAGATCTTTACCAGACATCGTGCAGACATACGTGTGCTATCTGGGACCTGAATCATGTGACTTTCTCTCATTCGAAATACTTCTGCTTAATGTTACACTGTCAGATATGCAAAATAAATCTTTCGTATCTCTTGCTCTGGCTACTGTGTATTAACCACAAGGGCCGTATACAGATTTCTTAAAACAATTTGCAGATTTCCTCTCAGACCTATTGGTTACTGTTGATAAAGCGCTAATTGTCAGAGATTTTAACATTCACGTTGATAACACAAATTATGCATTAGGACTTGCGTTTACTGACCTAATAAATTCTTTTGGAGTCAAGCAAAACGTCACCAGGCTCTCAGAAATACTTAGGAAAGTCGCTTTTGTTATCAAAAAATATATTTATGCACTTTAGTATTCATTATATTTTACTTAACCTGTTATCCTTAATCGTTTGTTTAAATAAATTCTGTTAAAAAAAATTATCTTTAGATCGCATATTCTCAAAAACATTTTTTTTAACAAACGTCTTTAATATCAACCACCTTCATAATTAACTTCATAATTATATCACTAAAGCAGAGACTTTCCTTGTTCATTCAGTGCATAAAAATCTAAATAATGCTGCATAACAAACCACTCAAAATGATGGAGCAGGTCACATATGTACATGTTCAGATGTAAAACCATTATCACTGGCCTGGTGTGCATCTGTGTATGTTAACTCATGCGGGAGAGTGTTTGTTCATTGATATCTCTGGGAAAACACTCTTGCCCTGGCCGGATCTCTCCTCACAGATGTGGCTGCCTCGCGGGACTCTGGGATGATGGGGCTTTGTGGTAATTGTGGCAATTCTTGTAAACATGCATACGGTTTTAGAGCTCTTCCTCCCCCCACAGTCGACTTCCTTCCCTGCCAGGGCCCTTTGCACGACAGAATCACAGTCGTCTGTCTGGTTGACTTTCTTCAGACTTTTCTCACTGTAGACATGGTGCCACTGTTTGATATTTTGCTGCAGTCTGACCAAGGACTGAACTGTTTGATCAAGGACTGTGCTGTCCTTTTTTTGTTTTAGTTCAAAAGGCATAACATAAGTGGCATAATAACAGGTTATTACGTCACTGTTGCTACACACTCATTTATCCAGATTTGAACTGCACAAAATAAATTTATAACGTATTGCACTTTTTTTTGTTGAAAACAACATGCAGAATTGTAAATGTAATTCAAATTTGAATGTTAGTAAGTAGAATAAATTTAGAAATATTTCTAATAAAATAAACTGTAACTCTAATAATAACTGTAATTTTTATAAAAATACTTTTATTTTTTATATAGAAAACAACAGTTTGTCAAAACAGGCTTTGAACGCTGGCTTGACAAAGGTTTGTTAGATACTATACTTTGTATACCTTGATAGCAATTTATGTCGGCAAATGCATACATATAGAAAATATTACAACACAGGATGTTGTTTATGTATAACAATTTTATTTATATGGAAACATAGGACTAAAATAAAATACAGATAAATAAACAGAAATTTTTATTTAAATTATAATATATTAAATATAACAATTTACAATAAAATGAATAGTATAATATAGAATTAAAAGGCAGCCAATTCACAAATTGTCAATTTTACATTCAATTTATTGTTAAAGAATATTTTATGTAATTATAACATCAATATTTTAAGTTATTAAACATGACATCAGAATTGATATACATGATGCATATTCTTTGTCTTAGTGCACACAATTTGTTACTGAATGTTTTGCACAGAAAAACTGTTTGTCTTCATAATCTTTTATTAAAACTAAATGATCTGCATCTGAAATAACTTCCTTTTTTTGACTGATATCATGAATTCTTTTTACTTTTTCAGCCCTTCCCCTCTAAACGTGGCACCATTCTGATATATAACACCCGTTTTTCCACAATCCAATCAATTCCTGATGAATAAAATTAAATCCCATCTACATTTTCATAGTTCAATGTTCTTGATCAGTCTGATGTATTTCACTAACAATTACAGAAGTCAAATTAGTTGCAAACTGCATTTCATGTTGACTGTAAACTCAGTATTGTTTAAAAATGAAGCTTTAGATGCTCAAACTGCTCATTTATTTCATACAAGCATGATGATGATGAAGCATGGCTCTGCACGAACTGGTCCTGGCATGCAGCACTGTAAAAAATGTGCTGATCATAGAGTGTTTCATTAATTTAACGAGCCCTCTCGCCACATCGAGGGAGCACTTCCAAAACCCCAGATCTCCTTCATGGAGTATCGGATGACAGAAGCCGGCTCTGGGACGCCCATCTAAGGCAGCCGTGAACTGTCAAGGTTGGGTTTGTGGGAAATCGCTTTCCCATGCAGTACCATGTGAGTGCAGTGGCTTTACCAAAACAAACAGTCCAGCCCAGAGATAAACCTACCGGGATTGATACCAGCCCGAAGGACAGTGGGTCAGGGAGGATCGTTTTTCTATATAGGAAGCAAGTATATAATATTTGAGATGGCAAAGAGAGGAAACTCTGGCTTTGGTGACGGCATTAGAATGTGCAGCATGCGCTTCCGGGGCTGACAGACAGCAGCAGGTGGAGCAACAGAACATGGCAACACCTGCCCTATTGCCTCATCAACACAAACTAATGTTAGTACCCCTCCCCGGAATCCCCCGAAATCGCTTGTTCCTGCTCTGCAGATGCAGCCCTGATGGTTGTGCTGATTAACCTGTGCAGCAGGTCAGAATTCAGTCTCTGCTGTCCAGTCACGAACAGTGTTGCTGCATTCATACTGTCATTTTAAATCCACACTCCAGACTGGACTGGCCTGCCGTTGCCAAGGGCTTGTCAATAAGTCTCTGCTGCCCTATTGATGCAGTGAGCCAGCTTGTGGACTGCTGGGGTGGAAGTGGATGACTGTGGTATAGACAGCGGTCTAGATTCTGGATGTCAATGCAGGCCTGTGTTTCCTCTGGCTGGGCAGCAGTTTACTGTGGGCTGAGTAAGAGAGCGGTCAAGGACAGGGGAACTCAGAGGCCCAGAGAGAGAGAGAGTCGTGTAGTGGTTTAGAGAGGCGGGGGTTTGGGGTCAGCAGGGGAGATTAATGCTAGAACTGTGGTTCTCTTGTCCTTTGCTTAAGTTCATCTGACCCTTGACCTTGACCTGAGCCATCATAACCCCAGCTGGCTGAGCAAAGGCGACACTGATTGTGTTTTGCCACTCACAGCTCTGGGCTTTTGGGGAGATGAACTTTGACCTTCTATTCTATTCTATTCTATTCTATTCTATTCCATCCATCCATCCATCCATCCCTTAGACTAGTTGAATCGCAGTTGAATGACACAGAAAAACTTTGACCTTCTATTCTATTCTATTCTATTCTATTCCATCCATCCATCCATCCATCCCATGTTTTAGACTAGTTGAATTGCAGTTGAATGACACAGAAACCATATGTTGTAAGATTTTTTTTTTTTAGTTAACCCCCAAAAGACACTTTTCTTAGTGTGCATTTCAAGTGCTAAGCAAGGTTCATTTGCTTTGCAATATATGTCAAATACATTTAATGACTTTGAAAAATAAATTAAAAAGTTATATGTTTTCTTCCTCCAGGAATTTAAATTGTGAACAGATTTTGCCTTTTGCGCAGCGAGAATGACCCAATATCTGGAGTCAGCTCCAGGAAATAAACTACATACAATCAGAACACCCATAATTAAATGTATTACTCACGTTGAAGCATGCAATGAAGTATCAACACACCAGCTCTCTGCAGCAAACCATACTGGCTGCCGATCAGGCCAAGTCGGAAGTCTTCCAGGGGTCTTGTTCGTGTGTGTGTGTGTGTTTGTGTTCCCACAGATGAGTGTGAATCCATTCTTTTGTGTGTGTGGATTTGTGGGTTTGATTATCAATGCCAGAGTGTCTAAGAATGTGTATATATATGTTATCAGGCAGGCATTTGTTTCAGCTGGCCGCGGGGCTGTACCATCTGCGAATGCCAACGGCTTTGCTGTGTTTGACTTGTTTCTTGGCTGACCCCAGATAACTAGGTCTCACTTTTATGAATCTGACATGAGCAGCCTCTCAAACACAGGGCACGGGAACACGAGCACGCATAAGGTGATGTGTAACACTCCTGACCTTCTCATAAATATGTCCAGTCTTGCTTTCCTGGAGAGAGAGTGACCTAAGGGTTGTCCTGTACTTTGCCAAAATACGCTAGCTTCCTTTTCCATTAGCATTTTTTTACAGGCCTTTTGAATGAAGTCCAATGTGTGTCTGTCTGTCATTTGCTTTTCCACGCTTCCATATTTACATAATTGCAAAACTTTCAGTCGTATGTCTGGGAAAAGAACGAATGATGATATGAAATATCTAGGTCATTTATAAGCTGGAATGTAATTTTTTGAAACTGATTCAGCCAATGGAAAGTATAGATGTTGCAAAACACTTTTATTCAGCAAGGTTGCATTAAATTAATCAAAAGTAGCAGTAAAGACTTTTACATTGATATAAAAGATTTATATATTAAATAAATTGATCAAAAAAATCCTGAATAAAGTGTTTTATGGTTTTCATAAAAATATTAATCCTGAAAAAATGTTTAATGGTTTTCATAAAACATATTAAGCAGCACAACTGTTTTCAACATTGATACTAATAATAAATTGATAATAATAAATGTTTCTCAAGCAGCAAATCAACATATTAGAATTATTTCTGAAGGATCATGTAACACTGAAGACTGGCGTAATGATGCTGAAAATTCAGCTTTGCATCACAGGAATAAATTACATTTTCACATATATGCACACTGAGAACTGTTATTTTAAATTGTAATAATATTTCAGAATTTTACTGCAAATTAATGCAGTCTTTCAAAAACATAAAACTTATCTTAACAACCCCAACATTTCAAAAAGGTTCAAAAACCAAATCACAGTTTGAAGTGATATATTATTATGTTCCAAAGGCTTAGTACTTCCAATTTTTCCCCATCAGGTGTGTATTAACAGTAATTAGGAACTATATTTATAAAAGAGCAAAGTTTCCACAGCTTTCCAATCTGCTTGCAATTATGATGAGAAAGACTGGCCTCATTATTTCTTCCAGAATACATAATTTCTCATTTACAGGCGAGACTTAATCATTTTTTATTATCCAATATGCCAAACACATATGAGCTGAACCATCTGAACCATCTGTGGAAATTATGAATAATTTTTCATACAGATTTGACTCAGTCTATACATACATAAGCATATAAACACATGTTTCTCTCACTAAACCAGCCTGCTTTCTTCAGAAATGAAAAAAGGCGTCCATGGACACTCGATAGCCAATGGTTGCAGCGGATGAAAATCCTACACCATATGTGTTCGGTGACATGATGCGGCTCATGACATTGGGCCTGTTGGCTGTAATCAGTTAAGACTCAATGGCATTCCATTCTCCAGCGGTCACTGTGGAGAAGCCCACCACCCGCCTCAGCGCTGTCAAGCAGATGTTCTTCTCATGCGGTTCGTCTGAGCGCGTGTGTGCTTCATGGCAGAGTTGGTGAGGTTCTCTCATGCATGCTGCAGTGTGCTATGTGTGTGTTTGGAGACTGGCCTGAAATGGGGCAGAAACAGTGTTAAAGAGGTGCTAAATAGAGGAAGAGAATAGAAAGATGGATGTTTTGGAGATTCGTAGCCATGGGACATGGGTTTGAGTGTGAAAGTTATTGGTTTGGTCTAAACTGATAAAAGATTGACCGCATACCGCAGAACCACAACTGTAGTCAGCTTTCTTATGCATTTGGCCAGAATTGACTAAATGTCACCTTGTGGGTGATTTGTTAAAAAACTACACTTAACTGAAAATTACACACACACACACACACACACACACACATACATGTTTTTACTACTTTGTTAGTATAAAATAATGAAAGTTTTACTTTGATCTTTTATATAAGACTATAAAATGACAATCGTCCAAACTTGCACCAACCCTAAACTTACCTGTCACAGAAAACATTCTTATGTTTTAACATTCTTATATGTTAAAATTAAGTTAGGTTTCTGTGACAGGTAGGTTTAGGGATAGGTTTCTGTGAGGGGTTGGTTTAGGTTTGGTGTAAGTTAGGGCCATGAGTTTAACATTCAATACAACCGTTTTATTATAATTTTTTAAGATGTTGTCTTTGTGGGGTCCAATATTTATGTTTTTACTATCTCTGTGGGGACATTGTGTGTGTGTGTGTGACTTAGTTAACAAGTTAAAACTAGTATAGTTAACTAAAACTATTATTTTCAGTAATTAAAAATAAAGCTTAAAAAATCTAAACAAATATTACATGAAAAAAAAAATGAAAACTTGAAATGTTGCCTTGTTGTAACAAATAAATACATGTAAGTTGAAGTATTAAAATTTAAAATAAAAATTAAGGAAAAAAAAAAACAAATGGTAAAAGCACTTAACAAATTACTAATACTAAAATGAAAGCTGAAAATATAAATTTAAATGCTAATTCAATATATTAATAAATACTATATAAATAATGTGTGTGTGTGAATGTGTGAATTTATTATTCTTTGATAGGAATTTTAGAAGAAAATGCAGTTAAGTGACAAATGATCCATATGTTTGATATTACGGACATTAGAATACTAATTTAACTCACCAGAGGCCTTTAAATTACATATACAAATTAAATAGGTAATTAAGGAATATTATTTCAGCAAGAATATTGGCAGAAAAAAGAGAGCGATAAAAAAGCACACTGTTTTTGGCTCGATAACTTTTGGCTAGATAGCTGTAAATCTGAAATTAAACATTAATTAAGACAAACTTAGACTTAAAATAAACTATACAGCTCATTTTAATTAAGCCCTGATCCCAGTCAAAATTCCAACATCATTGAATCACATTTATTTTCATGCATCATAGCTAATAATCATTAAGTGGAGACTTGGAAATTTACTCATATTTTTCCATGTAACAATCCAAGTTGCCGTTGCTACATCACACAAAGTGGGAAAATGGTTTCCCTGGAAGAAATGCAGCTTCACCTGAAAGTGTAAATTTGTGAAGATGCAACACATTTTTTTTATTGTCTCGCTGCATCTAAAAATAGAATAGTATGAATATTTCCATCACTCAAATAACTCTGGTTAAATTGCTATGATAAATAGACATTTTTTTTCTAGCACGATTTACTCACCATTTTTTTATCCATTTTTTATTTCATCTTTTATCTTTTACATAACTCCTTAATCAGAAGAAATGCAGCCACAGAATTCAACAGACATAAAATACTTCTGTGTCATAGTTACTGTCATACTTTCTGTTCAGAATGTGTAACTTCCTTGCATTTTGGAGTTGAAGCATTGAAAAGTTGCAATACATATAATTTAGAAATGCAATTTGTAGGCAGCGTAAATCCATGCTAAATCATTTCAGCACATGCAACGGGCGTATTGTGGTCTGGCTGTTGTGCACGAATGTATTTTTAGCTCAACTTCGTGTGGTTGGTGGACCGAGACAGGCCGTGCCATCATCCTGATAAAGAGACATGAAATATGAAGTATCTAATGCAAAACATGCAATGAGCAGCCCTCATGCTCTATTTCTGGTCTTCGATTTTAAGAAATGCTTGTATTGATGCCTTGAAGATGTATTCATGAGTGAACTGCATAAAATAAAATGCAGGGTTCATTCAAAGGGCCTCAGAGTGTTTATTAATCCACATCTGGTCTTGTCATCAAGGCAGCATCAGAATAACGAGGTTAGTGAAAGGGAACAGTACATCAATGGCAAGTGCATGACAACACAGCAGTGTGTTAGAGCAAGTACACTATAACTGCATGTTTTTACGAATGTTTATTTATTTATTTTTTATTTTTTTGTTTTTGTCTAACATCTATTGCATCAATGACTGAATTAATTACTAGTAATTCTTAGATTAATTGCTCAATGGACCTTAGTTTGTGTTGACAACATGTTTAATTTGATGTGGACAAAGCTATGAGGGATATGTTAATCATTCAGGTGATAAAACATTGCATACTTTAAAGGAGACATAGTATGCCCCTTTTTGCAATATGTAATATAAGTCTCTGGTGTCCCCAGAATGTGTCTGTGAAGTTTCAGCTCAAAATACTCCACAGATCATTTATTATATCATTTTGAAAATGCCTATTTTGAGTGGAAGCAGAAACACGCTGTTTTTCGTGCCTGTCTCTTTAAATGCAAATGAGCTGCAGCTCCCCGCCCCCCTTTCCAGAATAGAGCTGCGCCATTACAGCTCATAAATAAAAAATTATTAGGAGTTATGTTTACATTTTATTAAAATAGAATTTAAAATGCATATGTGTGTATAGCTTATATATTTACATTATACATATATTAGACACTTGCAATCAAAATATTTAATTCTAATTTTAATTGTGTGTGTGCGTATATATACATATTAATCGCATCCAAAATAAAAGTTTTTGTTCACATAGTATATATGTGTGTACTGTGTATATTTATTATGCATATATAAATACACACCCATGCATGTATATATTTAAGAAAATATGTTATGTTTATATATTAAATATATTTATATATAATATAAATTATATGAAT
>NW_015624221.1:537592-543533 GCF_001515625.1 Sinocyclocheilus rhinocerous | reverse complement strand
ATTCTAATTTTAATTGTGTGTGTGCGTATATATACATATTAATCGCATCCAAAATAAAAGTTTTTGTTCACATAGTATATATGTGTGTACTGTGTATATTTATTATGCATATATAAATACACACCCATGCATGTATATATTTAAGAAAATATGTTATGTTTATATATTAAATATATTTATATATAATATAAATTATATGAATATAAATATATAAATGTAAATTCATGTAAATATTTTCACAATATTACTGTATGTGTGTGTATTTATATATACAGTACATAATAAATATACACAGTACACAGAGATATATTATGTAAATAAAAACTTTTATTTTGGATGCGATTAATCGCAATTGATATTCCCGTTACTTTATTTAAATTTTGAATATTAATTGAAATACATTTTGTGCAAGATATTTGGATTTTTCATATATCTTAAATATGTCTATTTTGAATTACTTTTATGCTTAAAACAAGTGAAAATCTAAAATATACTTTTTAAAATATACTATGATTTATTATTAGTATTATAATTATTTTCTGCCTGTCTTCATCTTTCCAAAAACGTTCCAGTGGAAAACACGTGGATTGTGATTTTTTTTTTCATTTCATATTAAATGTGGCCTCGACCTTGTAGTGTTATGAAATAACTTGGTAGTGTTATGAAATCAGTTTCATACCACAGTACAGCAGATTTCAGGTTTTCTTAATAGGCAGCATTACCTGATTCATTACTGTGACTGATATTCAAATATCTGGCTTGTCGTGCAGTAGCCTGGTCGGCCTCTAGTCGTGCATCTGCTGTTTTCCTTCTTTATTCATTTGTGTAATGAACTGCCTGGAGTCACATGAAAGCAGGACAGAACCGGGAGTCCTCGAGACTTGGATTTGACTCAAGACCAGTGAATATTTTCAAAAGAGAAGTCAAGAGGAAATGACTTCTTTGTTGAGAGAATAAAGGAAACTGTCTACCCGGGGCATGTGTTGTTAATCCAACCTGCTCAGGCCTCAAGAAGCAGCAAGTTATTCATGTGTACCGCACCACTCAAGAGCTATTGATAGGAAAATCCCATAATTAAGTTGCAGTGGTTGCTGTAAAGTGCTTTAAGTGTATAATTACTGGTGCATGACAGCCTTTACTACATTTAGCACTTCTATATAAAAAAAGAGATGTGCAATACATAATTTATTCATTAAATGGATTCACTTCCCACATACAAGCAGTGTTGCAAAAACTATTTTCATATTTAGGATTTTTGTTTTTTCTATACAAATATCTAAACATTCTTAGATCAAGACTGGCTTGAGAAGCAAAATGATATGTCATCTCATTTTCTGAAAATGTACCAAAAAGTATGAATTTTTTTGCTGAAAACAAGAATATCTGCCAACAGAGTCAGAGAAATAAACTTAATTTAAAGGGAAAACAAGATTTATTTATCTGACCCCAGTGGCAGATATATTTTCTTGTTTTACGCAAAAACATACTTAATTTTAATAGATTTTTCAGAAAACAAGATTTCATATTTGGCTTCATATTTCATCATGAGTCATTTTGCTACTCAAGGAAATGTATCTTCACTTAAAAATGTTTGTTTTGTACTGGAAAACAAGACAAAAATATTGAGGAAGAAAATAATTTTTTGAACATTCACTGAACCTTGGCTTAAGGTTCTCTCAAAGTTCTGAATAAACATTCTTCCAGTAATGTTTGTTCATAGAACATTCATTCAAAGTTATCTGGTCTTTAATAATGTTCAATGAACAGCATTCATTTGAAATAAAAATGTTTTGTGAACTTATGTTTTACTGTCACTTTTGATCAGTTTATATATCCTTGCTGATTAAATAAACGAATAAATAAATAAAATACTGACCCCAAACTTCAGAATGTCCCTTGGAATTATTATTATTTTATTTTTTTTGTGGCTATTTTCATTCACAAAACTTGTAAATTCAGTTTCTTGGAAAAGAAACAGCAGACTGCTGTACAACAAGTTGCATGATTTGAGGTATCATTCCCATCCATAGCACAAAGAGTGTGGGACGAGCTAGCAGTCAAAGTTCAGTCTTTAGAGTTTAGGGTCGTTAGCCAACAGGGCTTAGCAAGCGTGTCTAAAACTCACTGTCACTTGCAAATAAGTTGAAACATCATCCAAAAATTCCTGTGGGGAAAATACACGTATCATATTTCAATCATGTAGCCACTTAGAAAATAAAGCAATGTATAATAACATGCTGGAAAGTGTCCCTTTGAACAAAGGAATTGGGACTTTTATTCCCTATTGTATCAATAAAAACACATCATTTGTGACCTAAGCATGCCATTGAAGTTGTTTAACCATAAATACGTCTATGCTGATCAGATTTATGCATTACTCACCATTCTGATTTCTCAGAACCGAGGTCTTGTAAACGGTCCTTATGAATTCATAGGGGACCGAAGCTCCGATTTGTAGTAGGAGCAGTCAGTGAAGTTTGGACTGGTAAAGGTCTTATTACCTTAGAGGCCAGGATGGATTTGAGCTTTGACAGATAACACTTCCCACAACATAGGTGTGGGCCTCAGACTGTTAACAAGAGCTCAGGACCCTGGACACTCAAACCTGTCACATTTGGATCCAGCAGCGGCAAACAACTGCCAATTTTCATCCAGCATCTCAAGCAGTAGAGAAGACGGAGACTGGCCCCGAGGCCTGATTCCTTCATCTCACATCATGACCTCAACACCGCCCCACAGAGAAACCAGTCCTGGACATCTGCGTTTAAAGAGGCCTTCGGTGATGCTCAGCTGATCGTATGGTATTGGCTCCTAGAAATCCTGTGATTGCTGCAACTCTCCTGGACTGACTACATCTTAACATCTGCATGATTGAGGTGATGACCTAATGACCTTGTATCCATGCCATCTTCCATTCACTGTCTGAAATTGACAAAAAAAAAAAAACAAAAAAAAAAAAACTGGATGTCCATTTCCAATCCGGAAACATTCTTAAATCAAAATACATGTACATGAGATGCAAAATTATATAAAAATATGACCAGGGTTATCATTAACTAAAACTTTCATTACTTTTAATAAAATAATTACTTAAAGGGGTGGTTGAGGCTTTTAATGGTAGGCCTAAGATTTTTGTTTGTTGTTGTCTCATATTTTTAGATACACTGTTATTTGTAAATGATTACCAGTCGTTTTTGTAGGCATTAAACTGCCAGAATTTTAAAAGACGAAATCTCCGTTTGCATTGAACTTTCAGCTTCGTAACTTTGCAGATATTGTTTATGATCAAACAGCAACATTACACACTAACTAACATTAAAAAAGTGAAATCGCAATCAACCACCCCTTTAATTTTTTTATTATATACAATAAACTGACATAAAATAAAAAGTAAATTTAGTATTTTTTTGCAACACAGTTTTTTTTTTTTTTGAATATCATATATATCACTTTAGTAGGGGTGTATGGGGAGGGGTAGCACCTCTGGTGGGGGGCTTGTCGTGCTCTTTCATAGGGCAGCTCGCTCACCTTTGGTCCCCATCGGTCACCCATCCCCCGCCTGTGGCTCCCAGTAGCTGTAGCATGCGCAGCGGCCACACCCTGGACAACGGCTTCGACAGGCCGGCTGAACCAGGTTGAGGGTAGCCGTCGGGTCACAGACCCCCGATGATTTAGGGCTTTGCTCACCCAACATGTGAAGACTGCATTCGGCAGACTGAGCGAAGAAAGCACCAGTAAGCTACAACGGTCAGAAAGGCGGAGCAGCAATGCACTGTGGAGTGCAAAGGGCGTGCCAGAGCACGGAAGAAAGCACGGCCATCCAATGCAGCGGACGAAGTCTCCAGGAATAACGATTCTTTGTGCCAATGGACCAAGGCTTCTGATGCCGAGAGAGTGACTGTCTCTGTGCACAGGCTCTTCCACTTTAATCTCCCTCACGCACAGGTTTCTTTGTGCACACTCATCTTTCAATTGATATATATATATATATATATATATATATATATACATGATATGCAAAAAACAACAACATTATTTTCTATACAACACATTTTTTATAATGGAAGAAATAAGTACTGGATTTGCAAAAAATTCAAATATACAGATATTTAGTTTTGTTTGAGGTACTAGAAATGCACAAGTAGAACTATTTATTTTATTTTGCTAATTCAATAAAATTCCTATACAAATTCTAAACATAATAGTCTAACTTTTTGTAGAAAGATCATTGTCACAAATTTGATTTCTGTTTAGTGTAATAAGTGACCTAAGGTACTTTGGAATCACATGGGCTTCTTCTTCATCACTATGCTGATTGTAGGTTGTAGACCACTGGCTTCCCGTGATTATTAAGCTCACAACCATTATGGAAATTCCATGGAGCTCTTTTATTATGTGCACCTGAGGGCTCACAGTGGGACGTAATGTAATAGAGTTATCTAATGCGGGAAATGTGTTTGTATCTCACAATCACAATGCCTGAATCTATTTCAACATGGAGGTTCACAATCTACAATGTGATCAAATTTCCTTGCATGTTCACTGGTAACTCTGTGGTTACTATCTATTGTTTCCATAGGAATGGAATACATGTAGTCATCAGAGCCGGCAGCTGCTGGTCAGACGCTCTGATAGATGAGATGTAGAGTGTTGTCTTTCAGTTGCTTTTAAATATGAAAAAAAGATTCATTTGAACATCAAGGCAAGCTGCGTCACAGAATGAGGGTGCCAACATTGACTCAATTCCCAAAATTGCCAAATAGTATGGCAATATGTTTTAGAAAATTGGCTATTTTTACTTTTCTTGTATAAAACCTCAGTAATTTTTTTTTTACATAATGTGAACTAAAAACAATTCTTGATATGTTATGCAATTTTTTTTCAAGAAATACGTACCAATGTTTACGAATGTGTTGACATTATATTGATAGTAATCGAGACTAATTAAATGTTTAACACAATCACAGTTGTTTACTGAAGTTAAACAAATGACACGTTTTCTTAATATGACATTACAAATCACCCACAACAGAATGAAACTATTATAAAGACTGATCGGAACTATTGCGACAACAAATCTGTAAATGATCGAAACATCCAATGTTATACCATAACATTGATAGTGTTTCGATTATATTTCATACTTGTTTGGCTTTGATAATTACAATCAGCCACACAAAGAGTGCTAATGACTTGCATTAGTTCCATCTGGAGTTCATTCATCAATAAATGTGTCATTAACAAGGCTCTCAGACAAGTTTCGGCATCATATACTGATTAATGAGAGTCCCGCTACGGGATTGTATGATTATTGCACCTGTGGCAGGAACCCTCGCAAAGTTTCCGGCAATTCCATGTTCCGACCGGTCGTCAGAGAATTGAAAAATGTCTCTCACATTCAATGCATGTGTAAAAGGGTTTGTATTTTAGATGCTGTGGGGGTTTTATCCAAATATAAAAATATGTCCACACTTTTGCATGCATACAAATGAGACTAACCTGGATATGCAATTCATTTTTTAAAGGAATAGTTCACCAAAAAATGAAAATTTGCTGAAAATGTACTCACCTCTGCAGTGAATGGGTGCCGTCAGAATAAGAGTCCAAACAGCTGATAAAAACATCACAATAATCCACAAATAATCCACACCTCTCCAGTCCATCAATTAACATCTTGTGAGGTGAAAAGCTGCATGTTTGTAATAAACAAATTCATTATTAACATTTCTGCCATATGCACATTTACTGACATAGTCACCACTGATAAGCTACTACTAAATATATTGTAGAAACGTATATTGTACAGCTGCTTTGCAACGATTTGTATTGTAAAAGGCGCTACACAAATAAACATGAATCGAATTGAATTATTAAAACATTTTAACTTTAAACTTTCGCTTCTGGGCAAAATAACAGTCCATAATCCATAATAACGCTTCCT
>NW_015624221.1:524775-529874 GCF_001515625.1 Sinocyclocheilus rhinocerous | reverse complement strand
CTACCTGACTTGACATATATATATATATATATATATATATATATACATGATATGCAAAAAACAACAACATTATTTTCTATACAACACATTTTTTATAATGGAAGAAATAAGTACTGGATTTGCAAAAAATTCAAATATACAGATATTTAGTTTTGTTTGAGGTACTAGAAATGCACAAGTAGAACTATTTATTTTATTTTGCTAATTCAATAAAATTCCTATACAAATTCTAAACATAATAGTCTAACTTTTTGTAGAAAGATCATTGTCACAAATTTGATTTCTGTTTAGTGTAATAAGTGACCTAAGGTACTTTGGAATCACATGGGCTTCTTCTTCATCACTATGCTGATTGTAGGTTGTAGACCACTGGCTTCCCGTGATTATTAAGCTCACAACCATTATGGAAATTCCATGGAGCTCTTTTATTATGTGCACCTGAGGGCTCACAGTGGGACGTAATGTAATAGAGTTATCTAATGCGGGAAATGTGTTTGTATCTCACAATCACAATGCCTGAATCTATTTCAACATGGAGGTTCACAATCTACAATGTGATCAAATTTCCTTGCATGTTCACTGGTAACTCTGTGGTTACTATCTATTGTTTCCATAGGAATGGAATACATGTAGTCATCAGAGCCGGCAGCTGCTGGTCAGACGCTCTGATAGATGAGATGTAGAGTGTTGTCTTTCAGTTGCTTTTAAATATGAAAAAAAGATTCATTTGAACATCAAGGCAAGCTGCGTCACAGAATGAGGGTGCCAACATTGACTCAATTCCCAAAATTGCCAAATAGTATGGCAATATGTTTTAGAAAATTGGCTATTTTTACTTTTCTTGTATAAAACCTCAGTAATTTTTTTTTTACATAATGTGAACTAAAAACAATTCTTGATATGTTATGCAATTTTTTTTCAAGAAATACGTACCAATGTTTACGAATGTGTTGACATTATATTGATAGTAATCGAGACTAATTAAATGTTTAACACAATCACAGTTGTTTACTGAAGTTAAACAAATGACACGTTTTCTTAATATGACATTACAAATCACCCACAACAGAATGAAACTATTATAAAGACTGATCGGAACTATTGCGACAACAAATCTGTAAATGATCGAAACATCCAATGTTATACCATAACATTGATAGTGTTTCGATTATATTTCATACTTATTTGGCTTTGATAATTACAATCAGCCACACAAAGAGTGCTAATGACTTGCATTAGTTCCATCTGGAGTTCATTCATCAATAAATGTGTCATTAACAAGGCTCTCAGACAAGTTTCGGCATCATATACTGATTAATGAGAGTCCCGCTACGGGATTGTATGATTATTGCACCTGTGGCAGGAACCCTCGCAAAGTTTCCGGCAATTCCATGTTCCGACCGGTCGTCAGAGAATTGAAAAATGTCTCTCACATTCAATGCATGTGTAAAAGGGTTTGTATTTTAGATGCTGTGGGGGTTTTATCCAAATATAAAAATATGTCCACACTTTTGCATGCATACAAATGAGACTAACCTGGATATGCAATTCATTTTTTAAAGGAATAGTTCACCAAAAAATGAAAATTTGCTGAAAATGTACTCCCCTCTGCAGTGAATGGGTGCCGTCAGAATGAGAGTCCAAACAGCTGATAAAAACATCACAATAATCCACAAATAATCCACACCACTCCAGTCCATCAATTAACATCTTGTGAGGTGAAAAGCTGCATGTTTGTAATAAACAAATTCATTATTAACATTTCTGCCATATGCACATTTACTGACATAGTCACCACTGATAAGCTACTACTAAATATATTGTAGAAACGTATATTGTACAGCTGCTTTGCAACGATTTGTATTGTAAAAGGCGCTACACAAATAAACATGAATCGAATTGAATTATTAAAACATTTTAACTTTAAACTTTCGCTTCTGGGCAAAATAACAGTCCATAATCCATAATAACGCTTCCTCCAGTGAAAAAGTCCATCTCCTGTTCTCCTGTCACATCAAAATCCACCCACATATTTGTTTAGAACTGGTTTGGATTTTTTTTTTTTTTTTAGCTAACCTGTGCTTGATCTGTACATATTTCTCTCCTGATTAATCTTTTTCACTGTAGAAAGCAATATTAAGGATAGAGGACTCGTTTGAAAGTAAAAACATCTTAATGATGGATTTGTTTCTTACAAACATGCAGTTTTTTCATCAAATCTGTTCCCATGAAGAAACAAACTCGAACACATCTCGGATGGCCTGAGGGTGAGTACATTTTCAACAAATTTTCATTTTTAGGTGTACTATTCCTTTAAAGCTTACCTAAATCCTTTGTGAAAAGACCTCTTCAGATGGATGTTATTTCAACTGAAATTAGCTATAATGCATTTTGGGTGTGTGGGTTTACTTAGCTAAATTGTCCCTGGAAGTTAGCTAAATATGACAACAGGGACATCTGGAAAAGTCCTCAATTATAAAAACTTTTTTTTTCTAAAAATATATAAAAATATTTATTTCAGGGTTACAATTAGTCTGCAGTAATTATATAATTTATTAAAAACAAAGCGGTCAAGGAAACGTGCTCATTTACAGATAATATTTAAGCAAGTATGTCAGCATAATAAATACTTTATTAACGGATAAAACGTTTACTCGTCTGGTTTGTTCATTTACCTCTCTGTAGGCCACTTAAGGAAGGAGTGTTTAAGACAAGAAATGAGAGCATAAATCCCAGCCTTCGTAGCATTTATCAAGTGATCCATTGTGTTTTGCTGGATTAGTAGATGTTAGGGCAGCATGTTTGTTTACTTTGGCCTGGTCGCCATGTTTGCTAGAGCAATCTGTGACCACAGCACAATTGATCACCATCCAACCAGAACCACTGCGAGTAAAAACATAATTACGGTCGCTTTCATTTCAACCGAATCTGATCTCATGACCTTTCTCGAATTTCGGGTGGAATCTCAGTGTGTGATGCAATGACGGCTGTAATTGGCAGACTTATCAAGCCATGCAGTGATGTCAAAGGACACATAATGGATCTGGGTAAAGGAGCTCATTTAATGTGATACTTATTACCGCCGCATGCGATATCACAGAGAGACAATCCTTTGCTCAAAGGCCCAGCTGAGTACAACGAGCGATAGTGCCCAAGACAAGCAAAGTCTAACCTTACTTTGTCATTCAGTATATTCATTCATTTCTTTCTGGACTGTATTGAACACAGAGAATTACGCCACACTATGAGACATTTTAATTGTTACAGAAGTTAATGTGTGTAATACATGGATTTAATTCAAACACTATACAACTCACGAACAGCTAAACTGCAAATAAAGTCAGGTAAATATTATTTACCACAAATATTCCATTCGCTTAGAATGTCCTTGTAAAAGAGGAGTGACTATATGGATAAATAGTATATAAAATGATATCTAAAATGTAAATATTTTGGACAACAAATCATTGATTATATTTTAAAATGGCATTCTTTCTTTCTTTTATTTTTAAAGTATCTGTTAATAAAGCCATGAGAGCAACTTGCAGCATTAAATGTGCACCCATTTTCAGCATAGTTTTACCCAAAAAGAAATAAACAGTACTTTAAAAAATGAACAAGTTATATATTTTGCATTCATATGAGGTGAAGACTCCAGTCACATCAGTGACCTATTGAATCAATCAATCAATCAGTATTTGTAATGACGCTAAAATAAAATAAAATTTAAATATTATATAAAATACTTAAAAAGTAAAAATTAGAAATGCTGCCAAGGAACTACCTGAAATAAAAGTTTAAGCACTAAAATTACTAACACTTAAAAAAAAAAAATTATAGCTATACAGAAATATTACAAAATAAAAGCTAATAAAAATGACAAAAGCACATAACAAAATTACTTAATCAAACTACCCTGAATTAAACCTAACAATATAAAAAAAGCTAATTCAAAATAGTTATGAATTCTATAATTGCACATTAATAATAATTATACTAAAGTAACTCTAGTTTCAGTGGCCAAATATTATTATTATATTATAAACTAAATATAAATATGGGTTTTGTCATCTACTTGTTTGGTGACTTCAGTCAGAGAATACGACTTTCAGTTGAATTTTTCTGCTTGAACTTCTCACTGGACCCTTGCAGCCTACAAGATAATATGAGAGACGGCCTTGTGCTGTAAGAGATAGATTCGTGCCACTCACCGAACAACAAAGTCATTGTATGGCGTGCCAACCGGAGAGCACCTTCTCAAAGCACCTCTGCTGAAAACAACACGGCATGTGTAACGACAGCCAGCGTTATGAGCCATGACATTACAGCCAGTAAAAGGGTTTGTTTGTGTCTGATAGGGAGCAGACGTGCTGTGGGAAGGGGTGACACTCTTTGAGCATCACAGAACAAAACACAGTCAAAAGTCAAATTCAGAGGTTCTACTTTTACAGAAACTACCTGGCAGGAAAAAGATCTGGAATCTTACATGGCAATAAAGCCTCTGCTTGTTTTGATGCAACATTTTCACAGCACTGCCTACTCTAGAGGTGTCCATGTTGGCTGGGCAATTCCAGAAAAGTTCATAGAAGAGGCCCCAGGTTAGCGTGACATTAAGTATAAACAAAGAAAGTATGTTTCTATTTTTTTTTTTTTTCATAAAATATTTGGTACAATGATATAATTCAGTACTTAAAGGGGTCATATGATGCGATTTCAAGTTTTCCTTTCTCTTTGGAATGTTACAAGCTGATTGTGCATAGATAAGATCCCTGAAGTTGCAAAGACTAAAGTCTCAAAACCAAAGAGATATTCTTTATCAAAGTTAAGACATATATATATATATATATATATATATAGTTATTTGAATGTTAAAATCTTAAAATTGTTACATTTTTTGCTACTTTTTCTAAATAACTTACTGACTCAAGGTGCAATTACAACTTTATATGGCTAAGCTAATAAATAAAAAAAGTGTAAAAAAAATATTGACAAAAGTAAATATAATTTGTTGTTTAATTATAAAAAACATATTCAAGATTTAAATTTTTCAGGTTTTTCCTTCAAATTTTAAATAATAAAAAAGGTAGACAGAAAAAAAA
>NW_015624221.1:524264-524713 GCF_001515625.1 Sinocyclocheilus rhinocerous | reverse complement strand
TAAAAAAAAAAAAAAGAAAAAAAAAAAAAAAAAAAAAAAAAAAAAAGACAAGAGCAGGCCAGTAAAGGAGTTTACATGCTGTATGCAATAGGGGTAATGGGCAATAAACGGTTTGTGACCATTACCCGATAAAAGAATACTCTTTAAGGCGTTTACATAACCTTCGATGCTGTTGTGTTATTCGGCATAAGATTGTGTGTATAAATGCACTCTATGTTAGTGTTTCCCAACCCTGTTCCTGGAGGCTTCCCAACAGCACATATTGTGGATGTCTTTCTAATCAAATGCACCTGATTCAACTCATTAGCCTGTTAGTAAAGAACTCCAAGATCTGACGATTGCTGCCTCACGTGCCTGGGCATGTAGCACGCTGAGGTGGCTTTGTGGATGAGTCATCTTCTCATTGCAGGAAGTCGCGGGCCAAGCAGTGGCGGGCCAAGCTCCGTTTC
>NW_015624221.1:523810-524103 GCF_001515625.1 Sinocyclocheilus rhinocerous | reverse complement strand
GCTGCGCTGCTCTCCTCCGGGACTGTAGCAATGCCTGAATCGGATCCAGAAATAATGGCTATGCTTTCCCGGGCCGCCGTAGGGGTAGGGCTCGAGTGGAGACTTCCACCGTGTCCCGAGCCCTCAAGCTTGCATGATTGGTTCTCGGGGTGGTCCTCGCTGGTTCTCAGAGCCCCGCCTAGGTGCCTTTCTTCCCGGAGGTGCATGAGGAGCTCAACAGGTCGTGGACGGCACCTTTTTACTGCCGGAAACCGATCTGCTGGTTCCTCCTCCCTCACCACCCTCGATGGTGG
>NW_015624221.1:503187-517427 GCF_001515625.1 Sinocyclocheilus rhinocerous | reverse complement strand
AATAATCGCATGCCAATGTGCATTGGCTCGTTTAGTTTACACTCGAAGTAGATTGGTCTCTCTAAGCGAGATCCCAATTTCGTCGGTCATCCGACGTGACGCCTCCGTTCCCTCCTTCAGGGAACGAGGGTTACCATACGTAACCGAGACATTTCTGATAAGGGAGACATTCAAAATGTGTAGTGTTGGGGGGCCTCCAGAAACAGGGTTGGGAAACAATGGATTATATGATGTATTGATCCAGAAATCCAGCCTGCGGCAGAGAATTTCCAAGTTCAGTGTTCATAATTTATTGAAAACATTATGATTAGAAATAAACTGTACAAAATGATTGCAATAGCACAGTGAGTGATAATATTTTAACTTTTAAGTTCTTATTACACTGTGATTTAAGGGAGCAATCACTCTTGTTGATCAATTTAAGTGCTCAAATGAACTTTTGATTTGAACAAATGACAAAACGTCATACTAATAAACTAAAACGGCAGCCAGATTGTAACACCCACTAACAAAATTAAAACTTTGTAATGAAAATTAAAACAAAGCGATGGGGACAATATTGGGCATGACACTGGCAGTGTACATGACACATATAGTTACAGTAAGTCATGAAACTCCAGATGGCACAGCTGATAGATCCTTTATGTTCAATCTGCTAGCAATCACATAGTTTACTACATGGCATTTACTGATAGGTCTCTGCTGATTCAGTAACCAGTGAGATTGTTTGCTCAACATTTAAATAATCTGATTCAGTGTTCGCTGTAACCTGGTCCTGCAGTGTGCAGTCAGAGTTCCTTTGAAACCCTCCACCTCCCCTAGCACCACCTGTCTAGATCTGCTAGCTAGAGGATTTATGCATGCATATACATGCAGCAGCAGCATATCTTACATGTTCACAGCAGTGTGTCTGTGTATCTATTGGCATCAGCAAGTCCATACTTGCTTTGCATCGGCGTGCATAACTGATAGTCTGCCAAGTCCTTATAAACTGAAATTGTCATATCTATCAACATGCTAAAACTATTCAGAGAGTCATGACTGCACTATGGTTAGGGTCCAAATTGCACACTCTTCAAACATTAAATATTTGTAAAAAATGACGTTGGCAAGTAAACACAACAAGGTTCATCAACAGTTGATTTGCAGCTTCATTAGAAACTGCAGTAAGTATATAAGAATATAATTGGACCTGTATTTTCCTCTCAAATTCCATGTGGCAATACATACTGTACCAAAACTAAAATGGAACAATGAAACAACATGTGCCGACGCTTTTTTTGTGGTTTATAGCAGTGCTATTTTAGTATCATTTATATACTGTTTTTTTATATTTTAAATTACATTTTATTTTTACATTTTTCTTTTAAAAGTTTTTTTTTCTTTCATTTTTTATATGTATATAGTTTTTCTTAAGTTTTAAATTTATTTTTTGTGCTATTTCAGATTTTCAATACACTCCATTCTGTGTGATTTATATGCGTTTTGAAAAGTGGGGACATGGGGTAATGTCCTGAAAAGTCACCTTCTCCTTGTAATACCTATGTCATACCCTTGTCATTATACAAATGTATGTCCTCATTTGTCACAAAACGCGCACACAAACACACACACACACACACACACACACACACAGAGTTTTAATTTTTTTTTGTTATTGGTTTCAGTTTTAGTTAACAATAATAACCCTAGTTCCAAATTGATGGTAGACATTGACTTCTGTAGTACGGAGAAACAATTATAATAATATGAAAGTCAATGGCTACTATCAACTGTTTGGTTACTCACATTCTTCAAAATATCTTCTTTTGTGCTTAGCAGAAGAAAGAAACTCATTCAGGTTTGGAACGAGGGTGAGTAAATGATGACAGAATTTACATTTTTGGGTGAACTATCCCTTTAACACTTTCCTAAACAGACTTGAGAAATACACTTTTGTTTGGAGCGAGCACCTTGATTAGCTACACAAAACCATAATCTTCAGGATGGAAACTGAGAACCCTTCATATACTATGTAGTTTGAGGTGTGTGAGAACCGTTTGTGTCTTATGGTTTCATTTCTCTGTTCTCAAATACAAATGAAAAGTCACACTAGTGCAGCTGTATGGCTGTTCTCCCTCTACCTGCGCAGTTAATGGCCCGTTCGTCTGGATCAACCCAAATCGTACAACGGGCCTCCTATGTTTCTTTCGGCTGGGCCGGGGTGCCACTGTGGCAGCTTATACTGGTTAGCATCCCTCTCCATTACCATTTGTCATTGGAGACCTGTGAACTTCAGTCATGGCACTGCCCGGAGTCCTTCTTCCTGTGTCTGGCTCTCTGTCTGCGGTATACGAGTGAGTGCCGGTACTGAAGTCGCTCGGAACACGCCCAGTCGCATGATTTACAGCCCTTGTTCGGCTGGCTCAACGGAGGCCTCACTCCATCTGAACTTATTACCATTTGGTTTTGGTTTCCGCTCTCTGCCACTGTGCCACACCTATTGCATGTTTGAGTCAATGAGCGCAGTGTGGCTGCATGGTCAAGAACCCTTGAGTTTTCTCTCACGCTTGGCCCCAAGCTTTTATTTCATTACTTCTTCTCATCCTTTTCTTGCTTTTTTCCATACATGCCATTGAGTGAAATGTTCCTTTTTACATACTTGACTTCTGGCCAGAGATGAGGTTATGGCAACTCTGGACTTTCGGCTCAATGGATGAACTACAACAGTGGTTTTGGTCCAGGATTATTGTGAAATATTATTACGATGTAAAATAAAATTTTTCTATTTTAATATACATTAAAATCTAATTTATTCCTGTGATGCAAAGCTGAATTTTCAGCATCATTACTCCAGTCTTCAGTGTCACATGATCCTTCAGAAATTATTATAATATGCTGATTTATTATCAGTGCTGGAAACTGTTGTGCTGCTTAATATTTTTTGGAACCTGTGATACTTTTTTTCAGGATTATTTGACGAATAAACGGTTAAAAAGAGCAACATTTATTTAAAATATAAATCTTTTCTAACATTATACACTACCGTTCAAAAGTTTGGGGTCAGTACATTTTTATTCTTCTTATGTTTTATTGTTACCAAATTCTGTGTTTTAACAATCTAATAATGAAAGCATAAAAACAAGTTTAATTTATTCTTACAATAGCCTAATTCCTCATAAATTCTGTGTTTGTGTATTTACATTTTTAAGGCATAAAACAGTGATTTAATTTATCTTTTAATTAATGAAAATTAAACAAATTTTATTTTTGGAAAATAAAGGGGATTTGATATTACAATTAAAACATTGAAGAAATATTGTATGATTATTCCTTAAGAATAAGGAATTTAATAATTTTAGTAGTAGTAGTAGCCTAATATGTACATTGTACAGAACAATAATAATATATTTCTGCCGCAATGTCTTCAAGTTAAACCGAACTTTTATTTTGACGGGTTGCCGTGATATGAGGATAGTTTTACTCAAATGAAACGGTCAAATGCTCATGATGTTCCGATTTATGCTCTGGAAATGTATGCAAATTAGTGCATATTTAATTAGATACTGTCTCATTTGCATATTTCAACATGACATTTTAGAAAACTTGTAATACAAAACAGTTGTCTTAATGTACGGTGATTAATCAACTGGGAAACTATGGTCATATATTAGTTACAAGTAACGCGAGTTACGTAATCAGATTACTTTTTTTCAAGTAACTAGTAAAGTAACGCATTACTTTTTAATTTACAAGAGAATATCTGAGTTACTTTTTCAAATAAGTAACGCAAGTTACTCTTTTTTTTTTCCAATTTATTGATTGACAGCTCTGGTGTCGCCATGGTGACAGAAATCAGAAGATGTTACTGTAGTTCTAAAATAAATATGAATATGCATTAATTCATCTCACTCACAAAAAACAAAAAACACAGATTCAGTATTCCTCAAAATGAATAACAATAATGCAATTCTGCAGCAGACTGCGCTTGTCGGAAGGAGGGGGCTTTGTAGAAAACGAAGCGCTTGAGAGAGGCGGGGCATAGAGGACCTACAATAATGTACAGTATTTGAAAAATAATGTGTTTTTTGAACATTAAAGCATGTCAACATATTCTGTTACACCAAATACACAAAATAATGATCTTTTAAAAAAGCATCATATGACCCCTTTAATATCATATATATATTTACACTTAAGAAATCCAAAATGTTATTATAACAATATTATGGTATATTATAATAATGCTCAAAATATATGTAAAAATTATATTATATTACAATAATGTTCATAATATATATAAAAAAATATACATTTTGCATATACCAAATAGTATTTTAAGAAATAAGCATATATAAAATATAAAAATATAAGCAATATATTTTGGCATTTGAAGGTTTAAACAAATTATATTTTCAATTTCCTTAAGCTGCACAGTTTACATCATATTTATGACATATTTCAAATATATATTTGGCCTGTTTTTTTTGTTTGCTATTTTTTTTATATATATTGGAGTAGCATTTTCTCAAGAAAAATGACACACTTTTATAAAATCAAATATTGAAATAAATATTACAACAATACACAAAATTATTATTATTATCATTTTATTAATAATAATATTTTTGCTTGTTTTCAAAACTATTGTAATTCAATTCTATTGATGATTTCATGCTTTCAATAATTTATCACATGGAACATATAATGTAATCAGCACAAACCACCAATGCAGTTTGGGTCTTATTTATTTTGTGTAGTTTTGTACTTGGATTTAAAAGATGAGGGCAGGGCCGGATTTACCTCTTATCGTGACATAGGCAAATCAATTTTTTGCCCCTTACCCCCCCCCCGCCCATTTTAATATTACCACCCCAGCAAACAAAAATATTTCGTAATCAGTGGAAGCCGTTACAGTGTTTTCTATCGCAATAAGCGCTTGCATTCAGACAATAAAAATCGAATGTCTTAATTTGTTTGAGAATGGAGAAAGACCGTTCCTTTAATAGGCTCCAGCTTCATGGCCACATTACCACTTCGGGAGTGCATAATTTCTCTAATAGCCTAATTTTAATGGCCTGGTGTCACAACCACACCTCAAGATATTGTTCAGATGATTTATTTCAAGATAAACCTTCCGTTGCAAATTCCAAAACGTTATTTTAGAGCTAATAACAGAGGCTTGGGCCATTGATATGCAGGCTAATGCAGTTATTAGAAAGAGAGAGAGAGATTAAGCGCGTGTGAATATACGTGTGTCTCTCAGCAGTGTTCAGCAGCAGCTAATACCGAATCTTTAAGTTGAACTGCTTCAAGAACCTCGCTACTGAGAAATGTCATGTAGCTTTTCAGCTGCGAAACTATTTTACTGATAAATTCGCAGGGCAGCGCTAATGACAAGTTTATGTACAAAAAATATTATATATCTCTTCATTGTGTTTGGGCCCCCCTGGACGAGCGAGCATAGGCACGTGCCTAGAATGCCTATGCGTTAATCCGGCCCTGGATGAGGGAATGACACACAACCTATCCAAATTTGCATCTACCTAATTAATGAAGCAATGACGTGCCTTTAACATCAACAACAAAAGATATAGGCAGCATTTCTCATTCCTTTTAAAAGAGGATAAGCCTATTTATTTTCCTCACAATTATATGGTTAGTTATGCAAATAGTTTTATGTATGTCTCCCTCTTTTAATTTTCAGGTAAGAGCTGTTGTGTTGTGTTGCTGTAAAGCAAAGCCTCCAGGCTCAAAGCAATGCTTTGTTCTTTTTCCCCTCACTGTCTCCATTTCCACCATGTCCAATGACAATAAGTTTGACAAGGGTCTATATGGAGACACTGATTAGGATGAAACATGTGGTAAAGCTCACCAGTCACTATCTGTTTAGGGAAGAACACCATCAAACCCGCAATTATCCAGCTGAAGCCGCGACAGGCCCCATCATGTCTTACCTGGGGCAGGATGCATGTGATGAATTAATCAGCCACAGAAAAAGCTATCTGTATTTTTGGAAATCCTTCATGTCCCTGGCTTTCCTCAGGCGTTGGTAATTAGGCAGTAAATGTGCGTTTCCCCTGTATTTAAAACACAAATATGTTGCTATTTAGTACTTTTAAAATTGTGGAATGTACACTGCATTAAGCAATATGATAATACATTTTACAATAAAATTCAATTCATTAACATTAGTCAGTGCATTAAGTATCATAAACTTACAACAAACAACATTTTTTAAACAATTTATTAATCTAGGCAGTTTATTGTTTACTCAAACTATAAACTGTGAATTGAAACAAATTAAATGTTAACTGAAAATTAGATTAAATATAAAAACTTTATTTCAGCAAGGTGCCAAGGCAACATTTCTCATTTACATTTAGTTTAACTTGAAGTGCTAAATAAACTAAAACTAATAAATAAAAATCAATAAAAACTAAACAAAAACAAAAATGACCAAAACACAGCAAAGTTGCTAAAACTTTAACTAAAATTAAAGTGAAAACAGAGAACACAAGAATAAAATCTAATTCAAAATATTAAGAACAACTGTAATAGCATAATGATAAAACTAAATTACCTGAGAACCAGAGCACCATTCAGAAGAGATCTCAACTGGGTCTCCAAAGCCTGCAATCAAAAGTCAGAATCTCGAGATGAACTCAATAATTACTCATCAATATTTTCTACATCCAAATTATCTGAACAATGCTAGCTAAGTTATCTTTACATCTCATATATACATATATATATATATATATATATATACACATACCTGTGGTGAGATTTTTTTGGAAAAGCGATATTATATTGCTTTTTGTGTTTCATTTCACACTTTCTTACGTTAACACTATTGATTCTGTTCAGGGTGGGTTTAATGAAGGGTTTAATCTTTTGAAACACGATAGAGCATTAATCTTGTAGTGCCACTCGTTGACACTAACGTTACCAATAGTGTTAATGGAAGAAAACGTGAAATAAAAATGCATTTGCTGAACCAAAAATGCCATTTTAACTTGTTTCTACATGGCTTTGAGCTCTTTTGTTGAACTGTTTTTCACTGGACTCTTCCCCGAGCGCTCTGAATTGCAAGTACAACACTGTACCAGGTGAGCTACCGAGCAAGTTTACTACATCGGCAAAGCCATACTTATGGAGCTAGATAAGTGATGCAAATGTAAAAATGTTTTAGTTTACAAATCAAGTGTTTTGTGGTCAGAACACAGTATTGTACAAAGAACAACACAATTTTTTTTTATCAATAATCTGCCCCATAATCATACTTTATGTGAATACGAGTTGTTTCATGTTTCACTGCCTCTAGTATTAATTTCACCTGGTAACTGCAGTGAATTGTATGTATACTGTAGGCACGTTTTTAGAGTTTTGCAAAAATGTAGGTAGAGGCACATTTTTCCAATAAGCCTGGGTTGCAATGAAGTGTCCTGAGAAAACATGAAATATTTAGGACACATTCTGAACATACAGTAGGAGAGCATAGGAAAACTTGTGGCTATACATAAAGAAAAGTGAAGGACGGAAACTCTGTACAGGTCTTTGACTGATTCAAATAACGTTTTAACTGTATCTTGCCAACTTTGTCTTCTGAATTTTTCGCTTGAGTTGTCATATGATTGAGGAGCTCAGGAGGTGCTTATTTGTGCTAATTAGTCTTTGGTGGTAGCAGCCTCTCATCTGCCTGCCAGCAAAGCCCCAGCACAGCCTGTCCAGGCGGATTTGCCTGACAGATGGTAAAATCGTCCCCAGCTTCC
The DNA here is from genome assembly GCF_001515625.1 of Sinocyclocheilus rhinocerous. Taxonomy (NCBI): domain Eukaryota; kingdom Metazoa; phylum Chordata; class Actinopteri; order Cypriniformes; family Cyprinidae; genus Sinocyclocheilus; species Sinocyclocheilus rhinocerous. Next base: position 509,673 of record NW_015624221.1, on the reverse strand, counting down.
AGGACATTAACTCATTCTGGCTGAGTATCCTGAAAAAGGTGGAGCACCTAAGTGGCGTTCCTTGGCCTTCCTCTGAAGCACTAAATGGTGACCGGGTTAATCCCAACACTTCATCTCACGGTCTGCAACAACTTGTCAGATCCCAGTCCCGGAGCGACAATGTCCGGTTAATGTATTTGCAGATCGGTGTTCTCTTTCCACTGAATGGTTCTCAGAGGAAGAACACTATAGACGCACCTTATTTTAAAAGTTGGCTCAGAGCAGTTGCTAGTGGTTTCTGTTGAAGCACAGACAGTAGCGACTTCATCACATAGCAGATCTGGACTGTGGAATATCACACCTAAATGAATGGAACACGTTTCATCAGATGCATGCAGAGTCATGTTGAACGAAAGGAGTTTATGTTTACAATGTTCAAAACGTGCTGACCTTCACCAGACTCCCTGTGTGGATGGTACTGTCTGGGTGGGTGGGTGTGGGAGTTTCTTTTTTACAACCACAGGAAAGTTTTATTCTGGGAGGAACTTTCTGAAAAGAGACAGGCAGGAATGTTAGTAATCCCACTGGATATTTTGTGCATGTGATATTTGCGTGTATGTACAGTATGCAATGCACTTCTCCATTGGTCATTCAAAAGTAGCTGTATTTTTGCAAGGAACACACATGGCGTAAATCAGAGGTTTGCGGTATGATCCAGTAGAATCACAATGCAAAATAGAAACAAGCCCAACCTCATTCCTGATACACATCCACTGATTAACAGCTGCAGTTTTGGATAAAACAGGCATTCAATTGATTGCCGTTTGATTGTGCTGACCATATTGATGCTGACTGGCTGGTGAAGCCATAGAAATGCACACCTTCACTGACATTTATTCTGAGCTGTGTTCTGAGAGAAAATAGTCATGCTTTAAGAGGTTTCAAATAAATAAATAAATTAGCAAGCAAACAACTGGCTAAACATCTAATATATTATAATAAATTTTTTATTGATTGGAAAAAAAAACATTGTTTTGGGAAGTGTAATCTAGTTAATGGAACAAAAAAATCATGAATTTATTTATTTATTTATTTTTAAGAACCTTTGAAATCAAACGTTTGGTGGCTTTTAGTCCATGTCTACTATATCTCTTTACTATATTTACTATATATACTATGTCTATGTGCTATTGTGTATTCTAAAAGATCCAGGACTCTTTCATTCTTATTCCGAGGTCACTGTAGCCACACGGATACTTTTCGCAGTTATACACATTTAAAATTTACAGGCTTTTTTTCTTCAAAGCAAACAAAAATAAATACTGATGACTCAACATGCACTACACAAATTTTTGTCCAATCAAAATGCTCTCTAGAACTAAAATGGCTCCACCCTTAATTATGTCACATTCTTCATTATGTCCCACCCAGACTTCCTGTTCCAATAGGAAATATGTCAATAAAGGGGAGAAAACATGATTCCATGGGGTCTTCAAAAACAGACATTTCTCGAATCTCAACCCAAGTTTCAAAATCAAAATCACACATTTTTGCCTTTCTTGTCTGAGTCATTGTCTTTGATCTGATCAGACAGATTCCATCATCATAATCATTTGAACAAACAGAACCATAAAATACAGTGTCCATGCAGACTGAAGCAATGTCAACACACTGTCAGCATTCCAATATCAATATAAAAGCCTTAGGAAAAGACATCATGGGATGTGAAATATTCTAGCATAATGTGTTAATGGAATAAAAAAGTTACTTTCTAAAAATAATCACACCCCAAAACACTTAAGTTCCCAACACATGACCGACCTGCTCAAAGTTTGACTGCAATTACACAAAATTACTCTATTTTCTCTCCGTCTTCATGATTTCCAGTGAAGTTGTAATTCATCAGTTTGTGTCAGCATCAAACAGGCCGGCAGGAAAGAGGGTAACGCCTCACACTATTTTAAGAACAAAGTATTCCAGGTACACTTCCAAACTTGGCTTTTGATGCTGGGCCAAACTTTACCAAAAGTCCGGCAGTGGACACCTGAGATTGAGTCACTCCAACTTCTGGGCTGAAGTCAAACAGACGCTTCGAAAAGATGCAAAAACTCGGTTGGTGCGCACTCTATAATCAGACTCAATTTAAGTGAAGGTGAATAAAGATTGGAATGTGAAGGGCTATTAATAAAGTTGTATGTCCTTCCAACATTAATAATGTCGTTGGATAGTGATTACTAAAATAAAAAATAAATGACCTGTTAGACGTGTAATAAGGTCACTAAACTGCCGAGCAAACATGACTCACCCTGCTGCGTGTGGGGTCTCCATTTCTGGGATGCCATGAACACTCATTTACTTGTTCAAAGGATCCATTTTACATCGTCCTAATGGCTGCTGAGTGCTATGACTTGGAACCCATGCATTTGGGGTTTTCTTCTTCCAGTCCTGGTTTTGCTCTCTCCTTTGACATGACTACAGATGACTGTAGCTAATAACAGTGTGATTTGGAGAAAAAAACAATGTGATACACAATTTCTCATTCAAACTATAACAAAAAACAAATCTCAAAAGGAGCCACAACAAGCGATGGTACACACACAGTTGAATTTAATACCACAAAGAACAGCAGCATTCCACTTTTGGCTATGGTTTTTCTAAAATAATGATATAAATCTCTGAGCACAGCTGCAGAGGAAGGAGGCAGGCAGTGATGGATGATGCTGGGGCAGTTTTACAGTTGAGGCCGGTTAGCTTGCACCACACAGTGCAGGGAGGACGTGTTTGCTAGCGCCACCAAACTAACAGCGCCGCGCTAACTTATCTTACCAGCATGACACTGATCAATCAAACATGCGCACACAAATTTTTCTTTTTTTTCTAATCAAACAGATGATGAACACTATTAACAGCAATTATTATATGATGCAATCAAACTTATAGCAAAATGTGGTAGTTCTGTATGTTGTTTCAGGGTTGGCATCATCTGAGGTCCTCTGAGGGGTTGGCATCATCTCTTCTCAGGTAACAAATACGGTTAAAAGGTTAGCTAAGCACTATAACGACATGACATTCACAGAGCAGTCTGGAGTAAAATGATTTGCACAGACATATACGTATTTAGATAGATTTTGAGGCGCATTACCTTCAAAAACTAAAGTAATCCACTGCGTCCTCAGTGGCTCAGATGTTGGGAGAAAATGAAGACTCTTATGTTCAGTCTTACATCCAAACACAGAACACCGGTGGCCTGTAGCACAATGCGAGATTAACAAACTCAGAGTTGCAGAGTAAGTTTTGAGTTGACAAAACCTGACAAACCCAACCCGAGGCCTGTACCATGAAGCCGGTTTAGCTGGCTAGCCAGGTAAGTTTCAGTTTAGTTTGCTCCAATCCTGGGTTTTAGTGAAAGTGAAAATGAAAGTGGCTTGGCTTTTAGCGGCATTCATTAGCTGTGTCCCAAAGTGAAGTGCACGGACTCCGAAGGACGCATTTGAAGTGTGATTGCGTCACAGCGGCGCGACGAAGGCTGTCCCAAACTGAAGTGTGCAGACTCCGAAGTGCACATTTGAAGTGCGATTGCATCACAGCGTCATGATGTAAGCTCTCCCAATTCAGAATGCACCCTCCGAAGACCGCATTCCAAGGCCGATTGCGCCACCGCGGCGCGATGAAGGCTAACGTATTTCGAAAGCGACTTCAAATGCACCCTCCATTTCCCAGGAAAATGAAGTGTACATCTGATGGACACTTCACACCCTACCATATCCCAGAATCACTTGCACGCAGATGACGATGGAATTTATATTCAAAGAACATGGAGGATGACAGTTCTGTGGGGGAATTCACATTGAAATGTAAGTATTGTGTTTTCATTTACTCAAATACCTAGCGAAACAAGTGTTAAAAAAAAAACAAAAAACAAAGCCCATAAACAATAAGACAACCACTATATAATGCAATAGTCTTTCTTTTTGTTGTGTTTTTGTAGTGCTGTCATGTCTACAAATGTTTTGACCAAACTTTAGCACTTCAGTATTTTGTATGCATGTCCTGCTGTGTCATATTTTCTAATTTTAAGGTTGCAAACCTGTCTTTATATTTTTCATAAGTGTATCCATTTTCTCTTGTTTTAGGACTATTCTGGAGAAAATGAGCCTGGTGGGGAAAGACTTAAAAAAGACAAAGTAAGCAAGTTAGAGAGATTTTTGCTGAAATTCATCGTGCTGTTGTTGTTATCAGGCATGGTTTATTTGCTCTGCTTTAGGATTGCAAGTGTCCTGGGACAGGTGAGTGAGTGAGTGGAAGCTGGCGGAGCTACTCAGGGAGGACATCAAACTCCGGAGAGAAGAGCAAGGAGAGAATGGAGGGACTGTTTTCTCTTCTTGAGAGAATGCTTACCAAATACATTATTTATTAGCCAAGATAAAACAGTGGGAAATTTTTCTATATCTTTTTTTTATTTTTTTTATGTCACATTGTCAATGAATCTGTCACGATAAGCTGGAGCAAGGGAACGAGGAAATGAGGAGATTTCACAAAACGAGAGTCTTTAATAATCCAACATGGAGACAGAACACAAGGATGACGTTCACATTTTTGTATGTAAGTTCAAAATGAAATGAATAAGTTATACATTATTCATTTTTGTAGTGTCATTTATTTGTAAATGAGCCGGAGTACTTTTTGTACACTTTGTATTTTTGTTTTGCATATTCACATGTGTAGATAAAAGAGAAGTAATTATGTACATTGTTAATTTTTTTTAATGCAGCTTATAATTTTTCACAAAACATTATTCTATACATTTATTTTTTTTGTCCTGTAAATAATTTTTTTTACACATTTAAACAAATTGTTCTATACATTGCTGAAAGTACTTTTTTACAACTATTTACAACATGCAACATACTATTTACAACATAGCTTAGGTTTAACATTAGGAAAAAAAACATCAATTTTGAGCCCAGCCCTGCCTCCATGTGTTCTGGGGTCTTTGGGAGGTGAATCTCTTGGCTCAAACACTCTGGAGACCACTCTGTATGATGTACCACTGGCCAGACATAAAAGAAACACCAGGGTCTGGATTGTGGCACCCCATCCGTGTTGCCGATCAGTTCTCAGAAGATCCAGCAGCACTGTCAGGGCCTCCCTGCTCAGCCGAAAACCATTAAAAAACCTGTCCAGGGCTGGCACATTCAGCTTTATCCTGCCGTACAGGTGTCTCGTCTGACTTAGGGAAAAAAGGAAAAGATAAATTGTTTAGAGCTATGACAAAGTAATCAGTAGAAGAAATATTGAGATACTTTAGTAAACTACTTTTAGTAACTACCAATACCATATTGGGGAAAAGCTACTAGTCATATTTATAACTGCTATGCGACAGAGCGCTAATCGGGAACCTCTGGGGCCTGTACCATGATAGTGGCTGAATAAACTCAGGGTTACAGGATTAGTTTTGAGTTGACAAAACCAAACCAATCTAATCTGGCTTTGTTACTGAAGCGATTAACTTGAAAGCGTGATATCAGTAATGAACAGCCAATCACAGGCCTTTTAACTGTGATTCACTTCTCGCAATTCACTGCCATAGATTCAAATATTGAAAAATATTAATTTAAATACAAATAATTAGTTAGGATGGTTTTGCATTAATATTACTGCTGCACTATTGTGATTGTTGTATTTTACTTCTGAATATGTTCAAGGTTATTCAGTTTAAAGTTGCCTACTAAATATACTGTAGGGTGGTTTAATCTACAACAATGCATCATGTTGTAAAATACCATATTTTAGTGTTGCTGTCTGTGAGAAAAAAATACAACTTAGTACTTCATATTTGTTCGAGAATACTTAATGAATGTACTTACAGTCCACCTCTGATTATTTTGAAAATAATATTAATTTAAAATAAAAGATTAATCATGATTATTTTAATATGGCTTGTGTAATGGATTAAGGCTATAATAAATATATAAATCATATAATTATAGTAAATAATCATTACTAAAAGCCAGATGATTTTATCTTTAAAAATGTTTTACTGTGTAGTGCCCTTTAATTTGGAGCAAGATAAACTGGGGGAGTGGCTTTATTTCATCAGAGATGTGTCACTTTTCTTGAAGCTGATTGGTCAAATTTCAGTTTGCGATCTCTAAACTAGAACCTGGAGCAGGTTAGCTGTGGAGCGTAAGCTACTATGGCGATGAACACTGCTAAAAGCCAAGCCACTTTCATGGTACCTAAAACCCAGGATTGGTGCAAACTAAACTGAAACTTACCTGGCTAGCCAGCTAATCCGGCTTCATGGTACAGGCACCTGGTGTCACAATTAGGAAATCCTGCGAAGGCGGAGCTTCCTTCATGCACTTCGGAGGGGCCTTCGAAGCGTGCGCACTTAACTTTGGGACACAGCTATTGCCTTAGTAACTTACACTCCACAGCTAACCTGCTCTGGGGCAGGTTATGTTCTGGTTTAGAGATCTCAAACCGAAATTTGACCAGCTTCAA
>NW_015624221.1:488558-501458 GCF_001515625.1 Sinocyclocheilus rhinocerous | reverse complement strand
CTGGGGCCTGTACCATGAAGCCAGATTAGCTGGCTAGCCAGGTAAGTTTCAGTTTAGTTTGCACCAATCCTGGGTTTTAGGTACCATGAAAGTGGCTTGGCTTTTAGCGGCATTCATTGCCTTAGTAACTTACACTCCACAGCTAACCTGCTCTGGGGCAGGTTATGTTCTGGTTTAGAGATCGCAAACCGAAATTTGACCAGCTTCAAGCAAAGTGACACATCTCTGACGCAATAAAGCCACTCCCCCAGTTTCTCTTACTCCAAATTAAAGGACGCTACATAGTAAAACATTTTTAAAGATAAAATCGTCTGATTTTTAGATATGATTATTTTTTATCATTATTTTATATGATTTATATAATTATTATACCTGTAATCCATTACACAAGCTATCTCAGTTTAATAGTAATTATTACGTTTTTATTTTAAATTAATATAAACATATAGATAATATGCAATATAAATAAGTTTTAGAATCAATAGCTTTAAACATGACTACATACATTATGAGCTTAGATTTTTAAGTGTTTTATACCTGTAAATATTATCAACTCTGTAAACTAACTTTACAACTTTTACTCGCACTATATGGCAAGATATTTTCTTTAAGTTTTCCTCTTTCATGGATAGATCGTTTCATCTTGTAAATGTGTTTAAATTATTCATATTGTTCAATCTTTTAATCTTTGGTAGTTAATTGCACTGACTCTCTCAAGAGAAGTGAATCACAGTTTCAAGACATGTGATTGGCTGTCCATTACTGATGTCACTCTTTCGTGTGCATGTGCTCCATTAACTCAGGATCAAGCCTGAGTTTGACAGAGAAAGTTGATGATCAGCTTCATGGTACCAACAAAGCCGGATTGGACTGGTTTGGTTTTGTCAACTCAAAATTAATCCTGTAACCCCGAGTTTGTTCAGCCACCATCATGGTACAGGCCCCCGGTTTAGATCAGGATCAGCTGTTGCACAACGCTCACAACGCTCGGCATAAACGTTCTTTGTCAACTCAGGTTTGATCCAGAGTTTGCATGCACTTGAAAGTGTGACACGTGCGGCAAACAGCCAATCACATGGAACACACAGACTTCTTGCGAGAGTCAGCACAATTCACTTCTCGTTTGAAGATGAAGAGATTATGAAAAAATACCATGAATTCAAAACACATTTTCAAGGCAGGAATAAACACTGCTGCAGTGAAAGTTTTAGAAGGCAGCTACTGACTATATCAATGCAAGTGAATCAACTGAATTTAAATAATTTATATTACAAGGAGCTCAAAAGAAAACAAGCTTCATCAGTTTAAAAAGCTTTACATACTGAACCTTGTATTTACATGTATATAGTTATAGCTTATTCATTTATTAATTTGTTTTGTCTTCACTTTTCAGGACATGTGCGGCACACTTGGTTTGCAGTTTTGTTTAGTTTTTTCATACAAATGTGTAAGTGTACGCAGTTAATAAAAAAGATCTGTTAAAAATGCAGTAAGTTTATCTAATTTGTTTGTGACAGCAATATCAAGTTTGAAATCACTACACTTAAAATTTTTGCAATAAGCATCTAGGTGTCACTTGTCTTGTCATGTCCAACTTAACTGACCTGTAATACTGCATAAGGAAGTTCATTTAAAACTGGCATTTGATTGGACTTGGTGCACATGTTTCCAGCTCTGCTGCCACATCTCTCAGCCAGCTTTGGGAAATTTTGTCTTAGTCGTTTACATTTAGAGACGAGACTATATATAGCCTGTGAAAACACAATCCAGGTGGATTTTCCAGTGAACAAAGCAGCTAATGCAGAGCCATGCAGATAGATACAGAGCTGCCAGCTGGGCACAGACCACTGATAATTCAAGCCTATTGGTCAGAGGCACAGAGGGCAGTAAATGACACCAATCAAGGCTTTTGGTTTCACTGTTGGGGAAGCTACTTTGAAACAGTACAAACCACTCATAATTTAATGCAGTTAAAGTACAGTCATGCTGCCCTTTTAAATCAGTAGCTACAATGGAACTATTTAATGAGAGAAATCTTTTTTTTTTTAAATACTATACTGCTAAACTATTCAATTATATAATTTATTTAGCTATAAATGCAGAATTTATCGAGCACAAAAATATGATATCTCAATAAGAGTTCCATCAAGCAGCAGTTCAATAAATATATTTACACAGAACAGACCCAATAAAACTAGAGAACAGCAATTGAGATAACTGATTATAGAATACAATGCTATGTGTTTTTTTATTTTTATTTACAAGAATGGACTGAGTAAAATAAATCAGACTTCTCAATGTTTCATATGTCTGTTGGTTATTTATTTTAGTTGGCTCGGCATTAACAGTGCAGCTTCAATGTTATGAAAACATGAGATGCAACAGAAAAATGTATCTTTTGTGGAGAAGCAATCTCATAATAGAAACAACATAGAAACAAGCTCCCATAAACTTATAATACATTGCTAAAAATTGTGGATGAGAGAAAAAAGATAACTGTTGATTACATTTTATTACACCCCCCCCCACCACCACTTTTACGACAGGCTCAACAAACAGAGGAATTCAGGAATGCATTTCTCTAGTGTTTACAAGTCAGGTGCCTTCAAGGTTATTGTGACATGCGTATCTCTATAGCATCAACATCCCTCAAATATTTGAATAGTGCTGTTTTTCCTGGGAACTGCAGCACAAGACAAACGCTCCCAGTGAAACATGTTTTGGATAATTTAGCCAGTTGCTGCCTTTGGTCTGAGGAGACATTTGGGCAATGCTACAGTGGCCACAGAGGCCATTCTGTTGGCTGCTCACGAAGGAAGCGTCTTTGCGCCAGGCCACTCTGCCCACTTCCAACCTCCACCTCGTTCTTAAAACTAATCCTGCAGGCGGGCTGCAAGCAGACGGATCTGTCTCCAGCACAGTCTGTAGCGATCCTTCCCCCACATTTTTAGGCTGGGCTAGTCTGACAGACACAGGGGTCTCTGAAAGGCACAAAGGAACTTTTTAGGAATCTCTTTTTTTTTTTATTCCTAGAGAATCTATGTCAGGATTTGATTTTATTGCAGGGTGCAGCCTTCCCCGTGCTGCCGTCTGGATTTCATGTCAACCACATGCCTGATCCACGTCCAGACGGCTGAAAATACATCTCACATTTAAGGCACTGTTATTTTCCTCAAACACTGTCCATGAAAGACAGTTAGATTCTATAGATTCTGATCAAATTGCAGTTTCACAAAATTATTGTCTTCCTTTATTTTGTTTACCTTTCCACACTTTTTTTTTTTACCTGCTAATATTATCCAGATGTGCTGAAGTCTCAGATACTGAAGCAACAGTTCACAATTCATTCACCCTTAGATAATGGACAGTAACAGCTACATAACTGAAAAGATTACATTAGGTAATGTCATGTTTATATTAAACCAGCTCTTTTTGTCTACCTAAACAACCAATACAAAATTAAGTTGGGTTCAAAAATGATTCCTTCAAAAACACAGATTCATTAATGAATGAAACAAGTCATGAGTGAGTCATTCAACCATTCAGTAAACCGATTCAAATGATTCGGTCAAAGTCACTGATTCATTCAAGAATAAAACAAGTGACTGTATTGTAGTCATTGAATCATTTGTTCAGTGAGCTGTTCAAAAACACTGAATCATTCAATAATGATCAGCGCTCTGTGTTGCAATGTTTCTTGTGTTTAAAATATGAGTAACCTACTGTTGTGCAAAAGCAATATTACACAATCATATTGCCTTTTTACTCCGATAACTTCTCAGAAATGACCTAAGCACTTATTGCTATTTATAACATGCCATTTGCAAATTAGTAAATTAGTTTTGGAAAAATCTTTTAGAAATGCAGAACCTGAATCAGTGGCATAACAAAGTATTGATAATCATAACTATATTAAACTTCTATCATTCTGAATATTTAGTGATATTTAGTGATGCTGGTGATTATTGTGTGTATTTTGATTATATGTGGTTCCACAAAGGTAAGTTCATTTTTATTTTATAAATATATATATATATATATATATATATATATGTGTGTGTGTGTGTGTGTGTGTGTGTTTGTGTGTGTGTGTGTGTTGCTGAAGAGTTTGATGTGAAAGCAGTGCCTGTTCACGGTCTCTTTCTCCCTCATAACTGTTCTGCAGGTGCCAGATGTTCAGGGTCGGAAGGCTAAGCTATTCGGGCCTGTTCGGGATGAAAAGTAGCGAATTAAATATAGGTGGACACCTTAAGCTCTGTTAGTCATGCAGAGCGAGCTTCTTGAGCACTTCTTTTAAGTCATATTACTTCTAAAACGAAAGTCCTGCTGGCTAGGTGATAAACAACATGGATCTGTCAAAGCTGAGCCGATTCAATCACTCAATAGCTTTTCAGCTGTCTGATAACTTATATTTATGATCCTGTTCTAAAACATAGCGTGTTGCTGCCTGTATAGGCAGCGTTTTAAAGGCAAATTTACAGATTCTCATTCACATTTGTGGATTAAGCAGATAATGAGACCCCAAATTGATGAGTGTGAGGGCTGATGCATTAAACTCTGATTTGTTTTTTTATTTAAAAAAATAATAATTCTCACTAATTTGCCACAATTTAAGTACACTAAAGTGTCCGTCACCATCCTTTCAGGAGCAGCGGACATCCAGACAGACAGAACAGCCAGACTCCTTTGTGATTCGCCCCACAGATTAAAATAGCTGGGTGTTCAAAACTTCACTGGAAACAGATAATTTAAGTATCCGTGAACAATGGCAAAGCTTTAATTGGAACACATTGTCCGCAGTTGAGAACTTTGGAACAAAGGAGCTGTCTGCATTTGTGAGTCTGATGCTTTGCAGGATGAATCTCATGAATTTCGCTCCGACAAAAACAATGTTATAAAACATTTGACAGTTGGACGCTTCCATGGTGAGTTTTTCCATTCTCAAGGTTCTACCTGACCTAGATTTCTGTAAAACTGAAGCGAAGAGTGAGGAAATGTTGTCAGATCTTGTAGAAATCACAGTATTTTTTGCGGTTAAGTATTAAAAAGAAACTACTCGGATCTGGCAATTCAATAAGAAAAGGTTTCATTTTAATTTCAGAGTATGTCTTTTGTCAAATGTTTCCTGTCTTCAGTGGTTTTCAGGTTAGACTTAGTCAGTCATTAACTGACACCTCAATTAATATCTTGTGAGATGATTCTGGTAAAGGCAAGGATGAGGAATGAGAGGAAGCTTTACATGACAGGCCTCTTTTGCATCACATTCTCCCTTTGCACCAAAATGGAGTCAGTGCTCTGCCAGAGGATCTGGACCTTCAAAACCAGTCTAATCAACATCAAACGATAACTGACTATGTCACTACATACAGTAACTTGTATACAGATAAGAAAATCGTAAAAATGTGACTGTCAATACCAAAATCAACACAGCTAGGAGACACGACAAAATCAATAAAAAAAACAATCAGAAAAGTGAGAGTGGGCCAGATTGCAAATTCACTTGCAAAAAATGGGTAAATACATAATCTAATTAATAAATAATAATAATCTTAACATGACTAAAACTAGTTAATTTGGAAAAGATACCGGTTATTGCAGTGTCGAGTTGCATTACGGCCAAAGCCGCTTTGAGGCAAGCCTCCAAAGTTATCAAAAACCAGCGTAACGCTGCAGTATGCAGGGAAGGAGACCAGAGGCCTTTTTTTTAAACAGAAGTCAATGAAGGAAAGGCTTCAACACACTTATTAAACTGCTTTTGTTGGATAGAAGTGGAGTTGATTTTTTAAATACATCACCATCTTGCTCCGACCAAAGTGGCTTGAATGCACCTGATGTCCTAATTATGACTTTCCATCTCGTAAATACGAATGTCCAAAGAGGACTTTAACTAACCATTGCTCCAAATTTTCACCAAACATATTATGATACATATAGGCTACTAACTAATTTGGAATCACAAAACTAGTGGCACAAGGCAACAAAACTGCATCGCTCCCAAAGGGGATATTATTATTTGACTTGATTTTTTTGACATGAATATACAACTCAAAGCTTAAATGTCTTTTAGGGGCAGAATGAGATGAGGAATTAATATCCGGCTTGTCATGTGTGATGCTGTCTGAGCACAAAGGCATAATCTCCCACATCTGGTGACATCAGTCTCCAGACCATTCCTGGTCTGGACTGGCACAGGAAGTTTATGGGCCACATGCACTGTTGTCTCTGGAATATGTTAACAAATTGAGGATGTAACAGGAACATGACCTTTCATTTGTCCTGTTTATTGGATCTTTGTTCCCACAGTTAATGTGTGATATATATATCACAGTTAACTCCGCTTCGCGTCGTGCCTAACAACGCCCCTTAGCTGTCATGAATTCACTGTAAACCACGGCTTCTTGGGGCTTATTGCTTTATTACATCGAACTTGAAGAAATTGTGACAGAAATATATTGCAACTGTATACGAAAATGTGCTATTCATGATAACAATAATAATAATAATAAAGCAATAAGCCCCGTGAAGCCGTGGTTTACAGTGAATTTATAACAGCTAAAGGGGTTTTAGGCACTCCGCTTCGCGTCGCTTATTGCTTTTATAAAACGGTTATTCCATATACGTAGTAAGGTTTCACAGAATAAAACAGAGCAAATAAAGTGTAATGATATTATATAATATAATATACTATAATATATATATTGTATTATATGTAGTTCCAATCAGAATCAAGGACCGGAACTATTAGTTTTATAATTATTATTATTATTATAAATGTTTTCATTTAAACTGTAAACCTGTTGTGCAGCACTTTGTTTGCTAAAAATAAAAGGAATTGTTGCATTTTAATTTGATTACATATTAAAATATTAATTCAATTGTTGATGTTTTATGCCTTACTGCAGTTTTTGATAATACATTTGTATTAATTAATAAATTAAGAACAATTAGAAAGGAAACACAGGATTCCTGGTTGTTAAAGTTGCATGAATTGATTGATTAGACATGCATTTTGATCTTTAAAATTTAAATAAAACATTAAAAAAAAAAAAAAAAAACATGAGGAAAATTTTGTGGGAAAAATAAAACTGAATTTTGGAATACAGAAAATTGATTTCATAGGGCCATCCATATTGATGAGTTGATACTACTGTAGCTTTTCTATATAATATACAAAATACATATATCTCATTCTCTTCACGTTATTATCCCACTATCAAATTTACCTTGAGTTTGTCTGAAGAACGAACTGTCCATGACCTCTTGTGCTCAGACACAACTGACTCCACGGCACTTTTAAAGAAGGGTGAAGGGCTACTTCGGTGATCCAGAGAGAGAAAAAGACAAATCTGGTAAGCCATTGCAGAGCGGCTCGTAAGAACCCCAGGCATTTATTGCATCTGACAGTAATGATGTTGACACTGTCAGTGCCTGGTGGCACGGCACCAACAAGAGCCAGGCCTTAGGGCGGTTTGGCTGGTCACCTTGCAAGAAGTCCAAAACCCTCTACTGTGTTTACATCCATTTCACTGCACAGCATGTGTGGCCTTTGCGAAGCTTTGAGCCCACCACTCCACAATGAGCCACAGTCCTGCTGGAAATTAACGCGTCAGTCTGAAAATACCCAGCCCGGTCGCCAACCTTTAATAAGGCTCTAACAGGTCTCACTCAGGGTGTCCTGGCCCAGCAGTGCTCTCTGACTGTGGCCGCTGCCTACGCTCTGTGGTGGATGGGCTGTCCCTATTTGGGACGAATCCCACGGCTCATTATCGGCTTTCACTTCATGCAGGTGAAGCTTTACACAGAATCCTAACCAGACACGACAACTCTACAGTCATTTGCGTGTCCACACCATAAAAATAAAATAGGTAACGATGCAACAGTAATATTGTGAAATATTATTACAATTTAACATAACTGTTTACTATTTTAATATATTTTAAATATGCATTCTCACATCATTAAATCACCCCTATGATGTTCCACAGCTTATTTTCTACAATACTGTAGATGTCTTGTTTTACAAAGTTTGAGAACTAGTAAGGCCTAATCCCAATTCTACCCCTTACCCCTTCATTTCACGTGTTCACGTGAAGGGGTAGGGGTGTCTCAGTTCTCTTTTGGCTGGAGGGGTAGGGGGAAGGGCCAGATAGCCCTTCAAACGAAGATTTTTCGGGACCTCACTTCAAACAAATTCAATAAAATAGAACTGGGATTGGGCCTAAGTGTGCGTGTCTATTATTAATATGTTGAACTACACCAGTGGTTCTTCAGCAGGACACCTGTGTGAATGTGAGAAGAACTGACTTTATAAATCCATAAACAAAATAAAAAAATAAATATATATATATTTTTTTTTTTTTAATTTGGGTTTGGATTTGAATTTGAATTTGCAATTCAGTGCTCATCAGTTTTCCTCTATGTTTGCGACAACCAAATCTCACATAAAGTGTGTAGGCACCCTTAAAAAGAAAAGAATGGGCCATCAGTTGAAGACACTGCTGTCGCTATAAAACAAGCCAGAATGTACATGAGCCAACACTAATAAATCCTTCTGGACTTTTCATAGTCCTTTTAACTTTCAATTCTTTCCTTTGCTGCTCTGATACACATCACAATTGGACAATGCAATGCCACACAAGTAGAGATACATTACTTACTAAATTAGATCGATTACGCGGCCGTGACGCAGCCAGCTCGGTCCAGTTCCCGCTTTGAAATCGACCGAGCGACTAGCCACGTGACTAAAGGGAAACGAGTTTGAGGCCACCTCCGTTTTTCATGCCGCATGTTCAGATCCTCTTAAAGGTCTGTTTGCTGAGTTGTTCTGCTTCCAGTAACTCTGCTAGTGTTGCTGGAGCTCCCAGAAGCGCTACCTCATCGCGAGCCACCGTGATTAATCGCAGCCTAATGAAGAGGCAGAGACTTCAGACGTAAACTGTAGGGCGCCCCACTGGCAGCGCTCATTAAACCAGAGATGCTGATCCATGTGCCGGGATGGCTTTGTCTTGGCAGGGATGCGTCTGAGTCACTGCTAAGTCACTCTTCGGCACAGCATGGGCGGAAGTGCTAGCGATGCGCTGGTGTTTCAGATGGAGCCTGCTCAATTTTCCCTCTGCATTTCAAGTGTGCTTGACAGAACGTCTGGGTAACCGCTGTTTTCTTTGAGATATCAACTGTCAGAAGGGACTAATTAGGGGAGGGACAGACACAGCCAGGCCTTTGCCTGCGTATGCGTGCTGATTCGGAAAAAGTCTGGGAGAATGAGTGCAGCCCTTTTGCTCCTTGAACTCTGAGCTTGATTCCTGCTGAGAATTTCTCTATCACCACACCCGACTTACTCCATCTCTGCTTCAAGGAGCAGTTCACCCACAAATGAAAATTCTTTCATCATTTACTCACCCTTATGTAGTCCCGACCCTCTATTATTTTATTTTTTTCCATGCAACTCAAAATTGCACCAAAATTGAATGTGTTTGTTTGGACGCTTGGCATGGCGTTTTAAAAATGTGTAAAAAACTGAATGCTGAACATTAGTCCAGCCAGTGGTTTGAAAAATATTAGCAAGCTTAAGATAAATATGGATGCACTGCAAACAAAAAGACAACTTTGTAAAAATATTTTAATCAGTCTTTGCATAAGTTAAATTTATCTTATGTTTTTGGATTTTGACATTTTTAAATAAAATTTGACATATGAGATATAGTTAAGAATAAGATCCCCCCCCCCTTTCTGAGCATTTATTTCATTCTTAGAGCAGGTTTTCACATATATACTGAGAAACATGAAAATAGCAAGATGAGATGCAAAATATGTCCATCTGAATCATATGTATAGTACCATTCAAAGTTTGTCTGTATGATTTTTATTTTTTAATTTTTTGAAATAAATTTATACTAATTTATACTCTAAAAAGCATTAAATTGATCAAAATTAGAGCAGGTTTTCACATATATACTGAGAAACATGAAAATAGCAAGATGAGATGCAAAATATGTCCATCTGAATCATATGTATAGTACCATTCAAAGTTTGTCTGTATGATTTTTATTTTTTAATTTTTTGAAATAAATTTATACTAATTTATACTCTAAAAAGCATTAAATTGATCAAAAGTGACAGAAAAGACATTTAAAGTGTCTTAAAAAAAAAAAAGAAAAGCGGCACAACCATTTTCAACATTGATAGTAATAATAAATATTTTTTGAGCAGTGAATCAGCATATGATTTCTGAACGATCATGTGACACTGAAGACCGGAGTAATGAAGCTGAAAATTCAGCTTTTCATCACAGGAATACATTTGTTTTGATCAACAAATGCAATTTGGTAAGCATACATAAGAGACTTCTTTCAAAAATATAAAAATCTTACCGACCCAAACTTTTAACAGAAGTGAAGAGACAAGGACATTTTCAAATTAACTGTGCTTTTATTTAAGAAAATAATAAGCTGTGGAACATCATGGGGGTGAGTTAATGATGAGGGACTGTACATTTTTCAGTGAACTATTATTTTAACTCATCTCAGGCACGTTCTCTGAGCATTTGTCTCTCAGACATCGCATCCAGAGGTCCTCAAAATCAGTCCAGTACTCTTTCTTGCATTTGATGTGGTCTGCACTATTTGGGGAGAACTATCAGGAAATCTATGTCTACATACCACACACACACACACACACACACACACATGTGAAATGTTTGGTCTTAGAGCTGTGAGCCAGCAGGGCCCGGGTGTATTAAAACCATAAGTGGGCAGTGGGATGTATCATGAGGACCATCTCTGTCCACACAACCCTGGGGATCCCACTGTCTCTTAGTGGCAATTTACAGTGTTTTACTTAGCAAATGTTGTTTATGACCCTTTCAGAGCACATACATCGAGACTTTTATGTCAAATATAGCCAGTAGGCTTATATATATATATATATATATATGTATACACTAATACAAATGGGGGCTCGTCCTAAAGCGAAATTACATAAGAGAAAATTTGTTTGATTAAGATTTGGTATGATGTCTATTCGACTGAAGTAGGCTAAATGTGTAAAATAATGAGCTTTCGGTATGCACGCTGTTTTGAGAGACGGACATAAATATTGTGTATTTAAGCTCGTGATTTCAAAGGTAGTCATCATTAATTGTAAGTGCATTTTTCTTTTTGCGGGTGATTCATTGTTAATTTTTCTCCCGGGTAGGAATTAGCAGTGGTGGAAAGAGTACTGAAAAGTTGTACTTAAGTACAAGTACTGTTACATTGCTGAAATAATACTCAAGTACAAGTACAAGTACTGGTGTCAAAACAGTACTTAAGTAAAAGTACAAAGTACTCCTTTCAAAAACTACTCAGAGTACTAGTTACTAGTTACTTTTTAGCCGGCCATATTTAATGAATTACCAAAAAATATTCATATCAATGTGGATAATAGCTACTTAGAACAAAATCCACTCTTATCTTATTGACAAAGTACGTGAATTAGTGGTCATGATACAGGAATTTCTAACTTCAATACCCCGTCAAACAAAGCGAGAACGCCATTCCAGAGCGGAAGCGACGGCAGACAGTTTTTTTATTTTCCAGTGTATTGACTTGCATGGTTCAATTGTTCACTACAAGACTAGTAATGTGCACTAAAAAAGTAAGTAGGGTCATTTTTTATTTAATGACAACTAATTTTCAATACCATTGGCAAAACTACCACATACTGTATACTGCCATATAGATATATTAATATTTAAAAAAATTGCGATAATCAGTGCAAAATCTATAAGTCGAATCTGATTTCCTCACTAACAAGCAAGGTGAAGCCCAACTTGAACACGACGGAACAGCTATTCCGTTCTCAATCATATATTGAATCTCAGATTCCATACTCTCCTCTTACTAACTGGAATGGGGGTGTATATATATATATACATACAGTGTTGGGAAGGTTACTTTGGAAATGTAATAGGTTACAGATTACAAGTTACCCTATTGTAAATTGTAAATTTCAATTACTTTATTAAAGTAATGTAACTGATTACATTTGCTTTTTTATTACTTTTCTAAATTTCTAACAAAAGTTTTCAACTGTAAATCATTTTGAAACTTTTAAAGCAGGCAGGGTTAACCTTACAGTAGTACTCAACACTCATTACTGTCAGACTTTCAAAATCCTTCATTACTTGAATTAAGATTATAATAATTTAATTTGAAAGCACAGCCACCACAAAATGAGACTTTAGCAGCTCTTTTTACTTTGAGATTGTTCTGAGGTTAAATACAGATTTAAAATCATAACAAGATATAGTTTAATAGCTGTGATACTGTTTTTGAAATCAAATCTTTGTATAGCTATGGAAACACTGGCATCTAACAATGCCTTGGAAAAAACAGTTAATCTTAAATAACTTAAAAAATCTTAAAATAAAGCATATGCATAAACCAAATAGGAAATAAAACAGTTATCAAATAAGTATGTGTCCTATTCTGTCATAAATAAGACAGTCCTATCTGTCTCCTGAAACATTGATGTCTCATATTTTAGAGCAGTCAACGCAATTTGGGAAAGAAATCAATCAAATCTGTATGTGTGTGAAAACATTCATATGTAACCCCCTTTGTAATCATTAACATTTTCATAAGTAACTAATTTAATTACACATTTTTTTTCTCAGTAACTGTAACATATTACAGTTACATTTATTTTGTAATTAAATTATGTAATTCCGTTACATGTAACAAGTTACTCCCCAACACTGTATATGTATATATATATGTATATATATATATGATTCTCTGAAGAACTCAACTGAACAGCTTTTATTTGAAATTGAACATACATACAGTGGGTACGGAAAGTATTCAGACCCCCTTAAATTTTTCACTCTTTGTTATATTGCAGCCATTTGCATCATTTAAG
>NW_015624221.1:479192-488488 GCF_001515625.1 Sinocyclocheilus rhinocerous | reverse complement strand
AAAAAAATTAACTTAAATGATTTTAGCAAATGGCTGCAATATAACAAAGAGTGAAAAATTTAAGGGGGTCTGAATACTTTCCGTACCCACTGTACATTTTGAAGTAAAAATAAATAAAAATTATAAATATGAATAGGTTAATAATTTTTAACTGAACATTATCCTAGATAAATACTGTATAAAAAAAAACTGTGATTCCTAATGCATTAACTGTTAACACATTGAACCTCATTTTAACATTTTTTTTTTTGTCACATCACACAGCTCTAGCTCCCACAGACCATGAGAAACCGGCTCAAAACTATCTGCATCTCAGCAGGGAGGAATCAGTGTGCATCTCCCACGCAGTCTGAACATTTCTCTTGAGTGACTTGTTTAAAAAGAAGACGGCATGTGGATAAGCGGATGTCAGATGTCCACTCTCTGCATGATGGGAATGTAAAAATCCTCCTTCACTCCAGTTCATCTCGTCAGTGACACAAGAGAACAGTAGCTGTGATTACCGGTTATCTCACAAGTCAAAACAGATAACCTCTATAGCACAAAAGTTTATCAGCATCACACCTCTCAAAATGACAGATGTGACTTAATGTTGATCCCAAAAAATAATCAGTCCTGACGACAGTGTCAACAAAACGACTCCTCCTCCATTATCAGTTATACTCCTCCGCATAACTGATAATGGCCTGTCAGAGTCGTTATATAAAATATGAGAAGGGAAAATATTTTAGGAGTTAAATGCAAGCTGCAGAATGTAGCGCTGAGAAGTCCGAGGCATGACTGTCTGTGTTTAATGACTGGGTTTTAGTGTGGTATTTGTGGGAATTATTAATCACAGTAACGAGAGGAAGGAATGTTAAGTGAAGTGAGGGTGGAGACAGATTAATCTCTTGGGGTTAATTGTGTTGACTTTTCTAAACACTCGCTGAAGTTTGACATGCAACCTGCACTTCCAAAAATGTAGCGCTCGCTCCAGCAAACTGTTTCCGAGTGACAAATGAGGGGGTATTAGAACTCAATACATCAAAAAGTGTGAAAGTTCACTATGGAACTGTTGAGTGTGTCCGTCACTCAAACACCAAGTCAGTGGCAACATGTCTATTTCTGCACTGTGAAAATGCAAAAAAAAATATTTGTTCTTATTTTGAACATTGTGGAATTAGTTCCACACATCCACTTCTTTAACATGCAAACTTACCCAACAATTTAGTCAGAAAACATTACAATGTCCATGAAACAAACGTTTCTACATACTGAAAGCAGTTGTCTATTGCATGCATGCACAATGACTTTCTTGCTTCAAACCTTGACAGATTTAAAATGCACAGCTACTTAAAAAAAACATGACAGGCTATTTTGGGCCTACAAAAACATGTTCAACCAAGAATACTTACCTAAAATTATTCAGAAATCATTATAATATGCTGATTTGGTGCTCAAGAAACATTTCTTATTGTTATCAAAGTTGACAACAGTTGTGCTGCTTATTGTTTTTTTGTGTGTGTGTGTGTGTGTGTGTGTGTGTGTAAAAACCATGTTACATTATCATTCAAATACTTTGGGGTAAGAATAAAAACAAAAGTTAATAGTTTTATTCAGCGAGGACTGTAAAGACATTTATAATATTTCAATTAATTTTTTTTTAAATAAAAGAAAATAAATATCATGGTTTCCCCAAAAAAATATTAAGCAGCAAAAACTGTTTATAACAGTGATTATGAAAATAACCATTAATAATAAATTAACAATATAACAGATGATGATAATTAAGTAGCAAATCAGCATATTGATTTCTGAAGGATCTTGTTACACTGAAGATTGAAGTAATGGGTGCTGAAAATTCAGCTTTGCCATTACAGGAACTCACCTGTTACCCTCTTGGGATCTCCCCTCGGTCCTGACGGCCTTGAAGGAGGAGCCCTTCGAGCCTCTGCAGTCAGTAGAGCTTAAGTTTCTGTCGTTAAAGACAGCGCTCCTCACCACATTGGCCTCGGTCATTTTCGGTCGACGATTCGTGCCTAGAATTCGGAACGGGTAACTATCACGTTGTCCTGAGACCCCGGCCTGGATATGTGCCCAAAGTTCCCACCACGCCTTTCAGGGATCAAGGTGGTGAACTTGCAAGCGCTGCCCCGGGAGGAGGCAGACCCAGCCATCGCTCTGCTCTGTCCCGTTCGCGCTCTGCGCATTTACGTGGACCGTACGCAGAGCTTCAGGACCTCAGACCAGCTCTTTGTCTGCTTCGGAGGACAGCAGAAGGGAAAGGCTGTCTCCAAACAAAGACTTGCCCACTGGTTAGTGGAGGCTATAGTCTTGGCATACCAGGCCCAACGTTTACCATGCCCCCTCGGAGTCATTGGCTTGTTTAGTTAACACTCGAAGGTGATTGGGCTCTCGGGCGAGATCCCAATTCGTCAGTCACGACTGACGTAACGTCTCCGTTCCCTCCTTCAGGGAACGAGGGTTACACAAGTAACCTAGACGATCTATGAGTTGCATCATAGAGGGGCAGAGCCTTATCTAGAAGTGTTTTGATTGGTGTAGGTGAGAATGAGGCTCATCAAGGAGCTTGAAAAGTCTGGCTGGATTTGGAATGGCATACTTGCATACTACATCTTACTATTTGGGCCACATAAAGATACAGCAGAAATACTAAGAGTAGTTTGGTAGTATCCTACTCCCAATTTAGCCTCTGTCTTTGAACATAGCATGATCACATGTTGAAAGCAAAGGAGAAAAAAGTATCTAAACTGCACTGCTTGAAGAAATCATGAGTGGTGCTTGCCTGTACAAGACTTGCCACCACAATACTAGGGTTGCCAGGGTGTTGCTTCCAACCCACACACACACACACACACACATGTCTGGTCAGCTATCCTTGTGGGGACTCTCCATAGGCGTAATGGTTTTTCTACTGTACAGACCGTATATTCTATTGCCCTACACCAACCCTACCCCTAAACCTACCCCTCACAGGAAACTTTCTGCATTTTTAGATTTTCAAAAAACTTCATTCTGTATGATTTATAAGCTTTTGTACCCGTGGGGACCACAATTTAGGTCCCCACCATGACACGAGTCCCCATGAGTCTGTGTGTAGTCAGGTTTAAGTCCCCACCAGGATATATAAACCAGTACACACATACACACACACACACACACACAAAACATAAATAAATAAACTAAGAAACTGGCACATATTTAGTTCAACACATTGAACTAAACATGAAATTTTGAAGTAGGACAATTGAAATAGTATTTTCTTGATTGACATGTGAATCAACCAATCACAGTTCATTTTGATTTTACATGCTGTTTAAGAAGGGTATCTGAAATTGATTATACCATGAAACACCAGCATAAAAAATGAATTAAATAATGGCAAAGCAGTCTCCACAAACAGTTCAAAAAAGTGATCAGAAGCTCTGTTCATCCAAAAGTAAGACTCTTTCACAGATATTACTCAGAACAACTAAGTGTTCTGGGACAGGTTCATAGCACAAACGAGTTGCATGACAAAGTTTAATACATATTAAACAGGGTTAGGGATTTGCTCAGAATTTTCCCACATCAAGTGTTTCTTGAAAGGACACAACTAGGAGAGGGATGCTAAGATCAGAGAAAATAAATCTGGCAAGCCGCTATGGAAAAAAGAGCATGCTGTTTCAAGTTCTTCACAGGATACAGAGGATATCGAGTGAGAAATGGAGGGAAAAGCAGTGAGATTGTAAAAAGACCAAATGTTCTCTATATGACACATCTGGAAGCTCCACGGGCCAAGTTCAATCTGCTCTATGCTGGGTTTTTGGCCCTAGTCAGGGTGTCTAACAGGGTGGGGCCATAATTTGCTGTCCCCTTTGTCAAAGGAGATGGACTAAATTATCATCAAATTTTATTGGAGAAACTATCCTCGCCTCACAACCAAACATAATAGCCAGTCGGAATCAAGTACAGCTGACCTCACTGTGGGGAACACGGTCCCTAGTGAAGTGTTTTTTGGAGATGGCTGGTTTGTGTTGGAAAAGAGGTGTCGTTGAACAACTGTAGGGGGTTCAGAACATTCTCCACCATGAAATGAATAACTGCAGATCACATGTTTTGTATAGGCCTACGGTCAAAAGATTTATTTTCCCCTTTATTAAAAACTTACTCGCTTAACTTGCTGAATCTTGTCATAATATTGCATAACCTCCTTCTTTGCCATACTGTATTATGGAGTTATATTTGTAGTCTGTGTTTGGATTAGTGCTGTACTCACTAATTCCCCTTAAAGGGATAGTTTAAAATATACTGTAAGTCTGCCATCATTTACTAACCCTTACGTCGGTGCGGTTGCAAACCTGTATGACTTATTTTCTTCTGCAGGACACAAAAGGATAACTTTAGTCGTTTTTTCCATGCCATTGGAATGAATGTAGACTGGAGTTTTCAAGATTCAAAAAAGCATCGTAACAGCATCAAAAAAAGTGGTCTATATGACTTGTGCACCATATTCTGAATTCACAGGATAGATTTTGCGTGAGAAACAGATGAAGTTTATGCTCTTATTGGCTGATAATCATCCTCTCCAGTGAGCTGCTAACTGCTGTTGAACTGAAGAACCAAATCATTTTGATTCATAAAAAAAAAAAAATCATACTGATTTTCTAAAATGGAAAAATATTCAAAAAATGATTAATTCCCGTATTACACAATACCACTTTTCTAAAAGCATCAAGGAGATCTGTTAAAAACAATTGACATTTCTTAAACGCATTTCAGATGGCTTCAGAAGATTTGGAATATAAGTCATATGAACTACATTTATGGTGTTTTTTTCAATATGGCCCATGTTCATTTTCATAAATATTCACCTTAAAATTTATCATTTGTTACCATGAAGGAAACGACCATACAGAATTGAAACA
Organism: Sinocyclocheilus rhinocerous; assembly: GCF_001515625.1. Taxonomy (NCBI): domain Eukaryota; kingdom Metazoa; phylum Chordata; class Actinopteri; order Cypriniformes; family Cyprinidae; genus Sinocyclocheilus; species Sinocyclocheilus rhinocerous. The sequence goes on along the minus strand of NW_015624221.1, from coordinate 483,581 downwards.
TCATGACACTCTTACAAAAAATAAGTATACTTCACGTTAATTTTAAGAATACTTATGTAAAGTTCAAGTATATTTTTAAGTAATATCAATGTACTAGTAGTATACTTGTAAGTGTACTATTTCAATATGACTTAGGACTAAATTGACCCAAATTGGCCCATTAACACCTTGCATTCTCGCTCGGTCTGCAGTGGCGTAATGGAACGCGTGAACAGGGTGCATGGAGGTATGCGATTAAATGCGTTGACAGGCAGGTAGGACAGCCTATCACAGCCCTCAGACCAAGACATATGACTGGACAAACATTTTCATGGCCCTACGCCTTCCACAGACAATATAAATCAATTTAGACCAATTAACTTGGTGATTGCTATCGGGATGTGAAGAGACTTTCAACCAGTATAACAAAAATTTTTTTTGAACCAGTAGTAAACTTTGAGAACAATACAAAGTACATAAAGTTTATTACATAAAAAGTAGACTGACAGTATACTTATAAGTATACTAATAGTTGAATAAACTTCTTTGGTAACACTTTATTTTAAGGACCAATTCTCACTATTAACTAGCATGCATATTACTAGCATATTGGCCGTTTATAAGTACTTATAAAGCACGTATTAATGCCTTATTCTGCATGACTATATTTTAGATCCCATACACTTAACCTTACTATCCATTAATAAACAACAAATTAGGAGTTTACTGTGGCAAAATTTATAGTTAACAGTTAGGTAATAGTGAGTTAACATAGTTAATAGTTAGTTAATTGGACCTTAAAATAAGTGTGACGCTTCTTTTTTGTAAGGGCAACTATTCATGTTGTGATATTTACAATCATAGTGTGTCACTGTGGTAACATACATTACCTGTGAGTTAGAGTAGGGCAGTAACTTTGGTCCTAAAGAACAGCTTGAGAGTCAGACCTGTCAGTAAATACGTTCGTCAGTCCCGAACGCTGACTGAGTGAACGTAGCCAACATGTGGGAGTGTGAATCACAGCAGATCCTCTCCAAACGCGTGTTCACAGGCTCGTGTTCCCAGGTGACTGCAGGGAAACTGCACCAGGATGTTGGAATTCCATTAGAGCACGGCATTAGAGCTTTTTTCCTTTAGTAAAGTAAACAAGTGACTTTGTCCTTGGTTAGATGTTTGTGTATGTCTCTTAGAAACATGCTATTCAAAACAAAATGCTGCAATCTTTAGGGATGCGAAGCTTGTAGGTTAAAAAAACAGTCTGATACCAGGAAATTAGAAATAGAAATGTTTACACAATGACGAGGGAGTGTACTTACAATGATAATGATCAACGGTCATTCATTCAAAGTTACAGAAATAAAGTATCTAATGTCTAACACTGTATGATTACGAGACTCAGAGCTGCTGTCAGTGCCAACTAAGAATGTAAGTTATTAAATTGATTGCATGCAGCCCTATGGATTCCAAGATAACACAAAAGCAAGCTCGTTTTCTTAGTGAGATGCAGACCTATTTTTAAAGCGGTAATGTTTTGCACACATGCACGCAGTTATGATAAATTTAATATTACCAGGCAACAAAACCCTTAAATTAAGAAAACTCTTGATAATTCCCGTAGAATTATAAGGAGTTTATTGCAACCAGTCCCAGAATTTTATCATTAGAGATCTGTGATCCCTAAGACTTTATAGCTACAAGTGCTAAATATGGTGTATGAAATCATGAAATAATGCAGCTAAAGTGTGCAATTTCATGTGCCAAACCGAATTGAAAAAACAATCAGTTTTTATACAGGCTTCTCAAACAACCCCCCCCTTCTGATACACAGATATGCCTTGTCCAAATACCCACACTTGCGGTCTTTGCACTTGATCACTTGACTACTTATATGACGTATTTCCTGTATCTGGCCCAAGTGTTCAAGTGAGGATGAAGACCACAAGTGTGTGTACAACTTCTCATTACCTGATGGGACACACTTATAGTGTTGTAAAAACAAAGTGTTTACAGAGTTTTCATTTTTATTTTCAATACTTTGCATTTTAAAATAAACTTCTAAATGTCCGTTCAGTAGTCCCTATAACAGAGATGACACAATTTAATTTCTGGTGCTTCTAATAAAGTGTTATAAAAGCAGTTGCAAATGATGTACAAAATAAATATACTCACCTTTGCACCAATAAAACGTGTAGCATTTTGTTTTACTACCAAATTATATGTAATATCTAATTATTATATTAAAATTTAAAAGTGACGTGACATGTGGCCAAGTATGGTTACCCATACTAGGAATTAGTGCTCTGCGTTTAACCCATCCTTAGTGCACACACACAGCAGTGAACACACACACCGTGAACACACACCCGGAGCAGTGGGCAGCCATTTATGCTGCGGCGCCCGGGGAGCAGTTGGGGGTTCTGTGCCTTGCTCAAGGGCACCTCAGTCATGGTATTGAAGGTTATTATATTAATATTTAACTTACATTGGAAAGGTTTTCGTGACCTCTCGCGAGATCTTGGCAAAAAGCCTCACGATTTATTTCCAGAACATGATGCATGATGGGATACACTACGCCTCGAATAGTGCTCCGGAGCGGTATTCGAGATAGTGTGGATTTAGTGTCCGTTAAGGGCACTGCGCTCTGGCGTTTTTAAGACCTGGGACAGTCTTGTGCACTTACTTTCTGTCGCGAGCACGCGCTCTCAAGTGGCCAAGACCGCAAGTGTGGGTATTTGGACAAGGCAATAGTCTTGTCCCATAGTCACAGCTGTTATGGAGTTAACAGCAATGCCAGATCATTCAGCACCTCCCACTAGTTCACAATCACCTGAATACTGATGCACTCCACCTGTCAACACCAATCAAGCCTGGTATAAAGCCACCATCACATCCCTTCCTCAGTGTCTGGTCTTGTTGTTCACATGTGTGCGTCAATCTCCCTGGCTCCTTACCTGTTCATCTTCAGTCTTCTGCTCAGCTGTCTGGGTCCATCACCACCTGCAAAGACACCAGTGTGATTATTTAGTCTATGCTCTGAACTCTCCAAGAATATCCATACCTGTGATCATCACTTTCTCCTCTAATGACGCCTCATTTAATAAACTCTGTTGAACTGTACCTACTGGCGTTGTCCTCTTCTGTTTGCTGACAACACCATTGGTTTAACTATTCATTATATAATAGATCTAATGTGTGCTAATCTTCATCAAATACGTTTAAGTAAATAAAAAAGTTTTTTATGATAATAATAGTAGTAGTAGTAACAATAATTAGGATAAGTGATTCTTAAAGGGATAGTTCACCCAAAAATGAAAATTTGATGTTTATCTGCTTACCCCCTGGGCATCCAAGATGTAGGTGACTTTGTTTCTTCAGTAGAACACATATGATGAGTTTTAACTCCAGCCGTTGCAGTCTATCAGTCGTATAATGCATGGCAATGGTAACAAAATCCATGAGAGTAAAAAAAAACATGCACAGACAAATCCAAATTAAACCCTACGGCTCGTGACGACACATTGATGTCCTAAGACACGAAACGATCGGTTTGTGCCAGAAACCGAACAGTATTTATATCATATTTTACCTCTAATACACCACTATGTACAAATGCTTTGAGTGCGCGCACGGCATCCGGTGCGTGAGGTGTGTACGCGCTCTGGCGTAGTTTACGCAAGCGCCGGAAGCGATCTCTCGCGCGTATACGTCACTCATTGTTTACACAGTGCACAGTCATTGTAGATACGACGGCTAATCAAAATGGTACTTACTTGCGCTTATCCGGATTGTTCAAACCGACTTAAAACTAAAAGATTACGTTCTCTCGCGCGAACTCATTCGGGAGTGGTGACTTTCCACGTATTCCCAACTTCTGAGCCTGCTCGCCTGAAGTTATGGTTGATTGCTCTTCGGCTGGATATCAACACACCCATTAAAGTAAACTACGCCAGAGCGCGTACACAACTCACGCACCGGATGCCGTGCGCGCGCTCAAAGACAGTTGGACATAGTGGTGAATTCAAGGTAAAAAATGATATAAATACTGTTCGGTTTCCGGCACAAACCGATCGTTTCGTGTCTTAGGACATCAATGTGTCGTCACGAGCCGCAGGGTTTAATTTGGATTTGTCTGTGCATGTTTTTTTTACTCTCATAGATTCAAACTCTTGATTTCTTCATGCCCTTTGTTTCTGCTATAGCTCTAATTGACTTCCTCTTTTCTTTTAGCATCTAAATTGCTTGCTTTTCTCTCGAAGTCAGCTCCCTTGTCTTCATCCTGGTTTGTGTGTGTCGTCATTGAATGCAAGACTCAGAATTCAAAAGCAATGGATATAACTGATACGACATATTCCCTGCTTTTAATACCTAAACAATTAATGCAACAGGACACCGCTGATCACTTAGAGAGAT
>NW_015624221.1:478134-479079 GCF_001515625.1 Sinocyclocheilus rhinocerous | reverse complement strand
GTGATTTTTCAAAAGCACTTTAGAAAACTGATTCGGGCCGAATCACAAACAAACTTGTAGCCAATCAGCAATAAGGGGCTCGTGATGTGGAGGAGAGAGCTTTCAGTGCATGGGACGGACATTAGCCGAGCCGAGCGACAGAAAGATAGGGATGGCGGATAAAAAACAAAAGAGGAAAACGTCTGCGGAACAAAAGGGCAAGAAGTGCAAGAAGTAGGACCCGTGTAAATATCGGATCAGCTTTCCAGCGCTGGAGAGAACTCAAGCCTGCGATCGCTGCGATCAGACGCCGAGGTTGCTTTGTTTCTTCTCAATAGGTGAGTAACACCGTGTCTACAACAGCTAAAGTCTGCCTACACTGGACGCGATCAAACGACCGTTGAAAACCATTTGAAATGTGTCAGCACGTCATAAATAGAACCCGGCAGCAGTTTTCTGTCGGGAGTAGACATGGTGTAACATTGGTTTTGCTTTGTTTCACAGAACTAATCGTTGCCTGGGTTGCGTACGTATATGTGGGGCGGATCTTTCAAAATAGGGGCAAGACCCTTTTGGGGTAGGGGCGTGTTTGTTTTGGTGATTTCAAATATCAACATTGGCTACCAGAAATCACTTACTCTGCCTTTAAAACTAAACGATTACCTTCTCTCGCACGAACTCATTCGGGAGTGGTGACTTTCCACGTACTCCCAGCTTCTGAGCCTGCTCGCCTGAAGTTATGGTTGATTGCTCTTCGGCTGGATATCAACACACCCATTAACGTAAACTATGCCAGAGTGCGTACACACGTCACGCACCGGATGCAGTGCGCGCGCCCAAAGACAGTTGGACATAGTGGTGTATTAGAGGCAAAAAATTATATAAATACTGTTCGGTTTCTCGCACAAACCGATCGTTTCGTGTCTTAGGACATCAATGTGTCGTCACGAGCCGCAGGGTTTAATT
>NW_015624221.1:474631-477760 GCF_001515625.1 Sinocyclocheilus rhinocerous | reverse complement strand
TTGTTGCCATTGCCATGCATTATACGACTGATAGACTGCAACGGCTGGAGTTAAAAATCATCATATGTGTTCTACTGAAGAAACGAAGTCACCTACATCTTGGATGCCCTGGGGGTAAGCAGATAAAAATCTAATTTTAATTTTTGGGTGAACTATCCCTTTAAGTCAACTAATATACTTTATTATCCTTAAAGGGATAGCTCACCAAAAAAATGGAAATTCTGTCATCATTTACTCACCCTCATGTAGTTCCAAACCTGTATGAGTTTTATTTTATTTTTATTTTTTTTGAAGAACGTTGGTAATCAAACAGTTTTGGTTCCCATCGACGTCGATTGCATTTTTTGTCCATACAATGAAAGTCAATGGGAAAAAATCAACAAATTGCTTACGTTTGGATTGCTCACTGCTGAAATCAGGTCACAATTTCTGTAAAGCTGCTTTAAAACATTGACTTAGTTGACTTAGAGACTTAGTTGTCTGTATTAAAACAGGGGCAGAAGGAAGTATTTGAAAATGATACGTATTCAACAATTCAAGCTGATTTTCCCAATTAATTTATCTTATCAGGCCAAAACTATACTCACTCATGCACTATAAAGAATTATTTCTCTTTTCTTTTTTTTCTTTTCTCTTTTCATGTTTTCCAAAGGAAAACTTGCCTTCCCAGAATTATACTGGCAGTAGCGTCCAAAATCCTCATATTTCATACTAATATTCCTCCATTATTTTCCCCTTCCCATCTGTATATTTCTTCTCACCCGTTTAAATCTGTCTTCTTTCGTCCTCTGTTCATAACTGTATACTCACGTCCTGCCTGGCTTGAGCCGCACTCTGGATTATGAGCAGTCAGTCATAAACCTCCGGGTTCATCTGACAGCAACTCGCTATTTAGTTACATTTACTGACAGAGACACTTTTTGATCCATTTAATGTCTGGATGCATGTCAGATTCTCAGCCAGGCTGGGCCGCACAGCTCCACATTTCTCTGGTCATGTCACACCCCTCTTTTATATGTATATTTAGGTAAGTAATTAAATATATTGCAGGGTTGAGATGAAAGAACAAAGAGCCGGTCCAAGCCAGCTCTTTTTGCATGAAAGCTCTGTGAATCTGGCACAGAGGACAGTGAAAGGAAAGGCTGGCCAACATTCACTCTGCCAAAGGCATTTTTCCTTGTAGAAGGTGTAGCTGCCTTTTTTTATTTTTCTATGAAGTTAGTATGTAATACATGAAAGGAGCATGATGAATTAGGGAAAGTCTACCACACCACTCCCAAAAAGAACAGATGCCAGGTTTTTGCTTTCTTCCTTTTCTTTTTTGACAATCGTTATGAATTTGAATCTAAAGGAAAGAGCATCACTCAGGCTCTGAGCATATTACACTGAATAATTATGAATCTCAGAGCTATTAAAAAGAGCTGGGGGTTACAATTAATGAGCACAGTAGTAATAACTCAAAACATAATGAAAGTTATACTTTGATGAGGTGAGTGATTGGAGCTGGCCGAGTCAACAGTGAGTTACTAAGTGTGAGGTCTGGCAGAGATTCTGGGAGGAGGGGAAAATATGAGCTAGCATGTTTGCCATCCTGTATGGATTTTGAACAAATATGCTGTAATTGTAGATGTAAGCAGAGCATAAACAGAAAGAGGTATAGCCATAATAATTGGCCAAGAACATTTGCTTATAAGCTTTGTCATAATTTTCCCCAAACCTTGACTGTTGGAAATATCAGAAGCATATCCAAAACTGCTCTTTCTGAACGCTAAACGCTGAAGAGGCACATTAGAGGAGTGTATATGAAAATCGATTTACAGTCATTTTAATACTCAATTTAATACTGCGCCTAAAAAGAAAGGAGATAACATTAAATGATAAATAATACATAAATACATATACAGGAGGTTGTGCATTGTCCAAGATTAAAAAGGTTAAGAATGACATGAAGCACCAATGGACAACAATAAATAGTGAAGATAATACTACTACTACTACTACTACTTAACCTATGCAGTCTGAGCCGGAAAGAGAATTGATTAGTTCATCTCTCGAGTCTTCGGGTTTTTCCGAGTCGTTCGTTCATCACGTGACAGACCCATAAGCTTAACCTATGCAGAGCCGGAAAGAGACTTACTAATAATAACCAACTCTTTATAACCTGTTACAACATTCAGTGTTATGGAAAAGAACCATCATGATATTTATAAACTGTAAGAAGTAAAATGCTACAATTTGAGACCAGAAACGCATGACTTAACTGTAAGAGTAAATAATAATTATAATAATGATAATACTAATACTACTACTACTACTACTACTACTACTACTACTACTACTACTGATAATAATAATAATAACAATAATATTACTAATAATAATAATTCAGATAATTATTTTTTATTTAATATTTTATTAATGTATTGTTATAATAATAATAATAATAATAATAATAATACATTCAGATAATTGAAATTATTTGTATTTAATAATTTATTGTAATAATAATAATAATAATCATCATTATTAATCCATCAACAACAATGCATGTATATTATTAAATAAATAATACTCGAAGTTCAAATTAAATAATGAAATAATTATAAGCATAAATAATTTGTGTAACTGTAGACTGTGTACAGAAGCAAAACAGCACATTATTTATAGAATGTTTCACATGTAAATGAAACAAACGTAGCTCAGAACAACATAATTTTGAGTTGGAACTATCCGTTATATAATGCGGATTTATTTTCATTTGAAAAATTGCTGATAATGTGAACATCCACCCATTTAAAATGCTTAAGTAAGATTATAATGACTGAATGTTTTTTTAATCTTTTAGGATTCGGTTCCCGTAGCTCAACTGGTGGAGCATTGTGGTAGCAAGATCGAGGTTGTGGAATTGATTCCCTATGAACACAAATAATGATAATGAGTACATTAAATCCACTTCAAGCCACTTTGGAGGGTCTGCCAAATGCATAAAAATAGTCATAAAAATACTTCTGTCATGACAACTCTCGGTGGGATTGGCATGGTAATGTACATGACAATGTTAATGTATTTGGTCTTGGCGGAATAGATCTGCTACGCTGCTGCGGCAGAGCAAGTACCGAGACTTGCTAC
>NW_015624221.1:468154-473900 GCF_001515625.1 Sinocyclocheilus rhinocerous | reverse complement strand
AAGCCCTAGTCATATATTTGAATGTTGAGCAGCGAGCTCATTGGCTACCGATACAGGAGGGAACCAGTCAGCTGTGCCATGTGATAATGATGTCATTAGGTCAGATTGAGTTAGACCTATCGGACTGCGCCATCTAGAGTTTCATGCCAGAGCTCTGTATTTTATCAAGTACATTTTCGGTTTTAAGTTGGGTAAAGTGCTTATTTATTCTTTTGAAGTGAGAACGGGAACCTGTGCAGTCTGAGGTGAAAATCTAAATGTTTTAGAAATTTTTTATAACTTTTTTTAATTGTTTATATGTTTTTAAATTATGCATTTAAATAATAATAATAATAATAAAAAAAAATAAATAATAAATTAAAATAACTGTAAAGCACAGCCTCTCAAAACATAATATACAAGTTTAAATCTATAACGTACAAGTATAAAATAATACAGTTTTATGGTTCTGGTCTCTTACCCATGTGTAATTGAGGTTCCAGAGCCCACGCCACAACTCATAAAGCAAATGCTAAATCACTGACTCACCTGCCATAGAAACTGGTACAAATCCAGTGCTTTCCTGTTTGGTCTCCAAACTTGTTTTCCTTGGAGTGCCATTAATAGACTCATGGCTCAGCAAAGAAGGATCCAGAAGACAGACTGCTTGTGCCAGACACATTTAGATTTGATGAGTATTGAGCTAAGTGAAGTGTGTTAAAAGTTTCCCTCCAGGTGTTATTTAGCTTGATAAGAGAGGTCCAGCTTCACAACCTGCCAGGAAAAGTGGGCCAAACCCCCCCAACATCCAATAAAAAGAAGAACAAATCAATAATGCGGTAAATGTGCTTCTCATTATGCAACAAGCATGTTTCATAAAAAGGAGAAGAAAAGCATTCTATCTGGAAAGGACACCTGTTTCAAATCTCTGATTAAGGAAGCAGAACGATCTGGAAATGTAGAGTGGGAAAGGAACAGGCCTCAACCTCATCCTGCCCTAGTTTACTTCTGATGAATCTGATTTATCACGGCCACATTGCCAAAGAGGAGCGATATGACTAATGTGACCAGAGTGATAAATTGAGCAAATGAAAGATCATAATCTACATCAAGTGCTCAAGAGAGCGCTTCTGTACTCCCAACACTCCCCGGCAGAATCTGCTCCCTCGCTGGTAAACCACAGATGCATGCCTTGAATTGTACTCATCAAAACCAACACCAGTGATTTTAAAAAAAAAAGAAAGAAAGAAAGAAAGAAATAAAAAAGTAATAAAGAAAGAAAATCCAAATTCTGACATTGTTTACTCACCCTCATCTTGTAGCAAATTCATATACTGTTCTTTTTCCATATAACAGTTTATAGTGACCTCCAGGATTGTGCACCATTCAGAATTGAATTCAGATTTGTTTTTTCCAGATGAATTCCTAAATTTTAATTTGAGGAGCAAATTCAAAGAAAACTGTAATTTTAATTGCATAAGTAGATAGATAGACAGACAGACAGACAGACATACAGACAGACCAAACAAATGACAGACAGACAGACAGACAGACAGACAGATAGAACAACATAACAAAAAAATGATTGACAGACAGACAGACAGATATAGATAGATAGATAGATAGATAGATAGGTAGATAGATAGATTCTCAAATTAAAAAGAAAGTTCCACAAATCATAAACTCATAAAGTCATATGAGTTTGGCCCAACATACTGTAAATAGTGAGCAAATAAAAAACCAACACCAGTGATTTTAAAAAAAAAAGAAAGAAAGAAAGAAAGAAATAAAAAAGTAATAAAGAAAGAAAATCCAAATTCTGACATTGTTTACTCACCCTCATCTTGTAGCAAATTCATATACTGTTCTTTTTCCATATAACAGTTTATAGTGACCTCCAGGATTGTGCACCATTCAGAATTGAATTCAGATTTGTTTTTTCCAGATGAATTCCTAAATTTTAATTTGAGGAGCAAATTCAAAGCTGTCTGTAATTTTAATTGCATAAGTAGATAGATAGACAGACAGACAGACAGACATACAGACAGACCAAACAAATGACAGACAGACAGACAGACAGACAGACAGATAGAACAACATAACAAAAAAATGATTGACAGACAGACAGACAGATATAGATAGATAGATAGATAGATAGATAGATAGATAGATTCTCAAATTAAAAAGAAAGTTCCACAAATCATAAACTCATAAAGTCATATGAGTTTGGCCCAACATACTGTAAATAATGAGCAAATAAAAACACCAAGAGTTTGGAAGAGTAAAGCCAGAGGCCGAATGAGGAAGCCAGACACATTTCTGCAAGAGCAAAATGACCTGCAGTTAATATCAGATTGCATTTCAGCCGTTGCATTGATTGTACAGGCAGTACGCCTCATTGTTTGTGTTTGCAGTGCAGTGTGTCAAAGATTGGATCAAACTTCGCTGAGAGGTCCAATAACTCTTATCTGCATCTGTGCACAGCTTACATTATGGAAACAAAAACATTTCCCAACAGGATAAGATGATTCTGACTCTTAGATGGCCCTCGTTCAAGAGAAATGTGTTGCATGTGTTTCCTTTGAATGGCATCACATTAAACATTAAAAATGACATAAACTAAAGCACTTTAACTCTTGGCTGGCCCTAAAAGTGTCCCCACCTCTTGTTCTGATAATACAACACCACCCAGAGAAGTATTTTCACGCTGCTTGACTTCAGGCAGGAAGAGCAACTCCCTTCCTAATGGACTCAGAGTGACAGCACCCTGAGAGAAGCTCAGCATGATTCTGGGGCAGGATGTGGGCAGCTGTCGGACAGCAGTGTGAAGCGCATGGTAACCATGAAACCACAGTGTTCTCACCGACTGGGACCGGTTGACAGCAGGAGATCCCATTGAGAGTACTGTGTGTCAATGGACAATGGATATTGCACTTGTTTTGCTTCAGGGCCCAGGTTTTACATTGAACACTTTAAGCATTTATATATTAGTTTTGGAGAATGAGAATGATTGACTTGACAATATGACATCCATATTGGCATGTGTTTCCTTTGAATGGCATCACATTAAACATTAAAAATGACATAAACTGAAGCACTTTAACTCTTGGCTGGCCCTAAAAGTGTCCCCACCTCTTGTTCTGATAATACAACACCACCCAGAGAAGTATTTTCACGCTGCTTGACTTCAGGCAGGAAGAGCAACTCCCTTCCTAATGGACTCAGAGTGACAGCACCCTGAGAAGCTCAGCATGATTCTGGGGCAGGATGTGGGCAGCTGTCGGACAGCAATGTGAAGCGCATGGTAACCATGAAACCACAGTGTTCTCACCGACTGGGACCGGTTGACATCAGGAGATCCCATTGAGAGTACTGTGTGTCAATGGACAATGGATATTGCACTTGTTTTGCTTCAGGGCCCAGGTTTTACATTGAACACTTTAAGCATTTATATATTAGTTTTGGAGAATGAGAATGATTGACTTGACAATATGACATCCATATTGGCCAGAAGAATGTACACCAAAATATTGTAAAGTTTGATTAAACATGCATTAACAACAAAAGTATTTTTGCATGTTTATTTTGCCATCCTAATTATACATTACTCTTATAACTCTGTTTTGTTATTTTCATTTTATTTGACAAAGCCTTGTTCGAAAGTTTAAGGGGAAAATTAGGTAGACAGAACAATAGAACGAAAGAGACAGACAGACAGACAGAGAGACAGACAGACAGACAGACATCTATCTATCTATCTAGATAGATAGATAGATATATATAGATAGATAGATAGATAGAACAACAAATGATAGACATATTTCTATTTTGCTTTGGAAATTAGTTTTAAAACAATGAAACACAAGTGACTATGTTAATCAGCAATGTCCCACACTTTCAAGACAGGATCTTACAAAAGGATCTTACTCCACCGAAACTGTTACAAAATAAATATCTGAGTTATCAAATGACCCTGACAGGAATGTAAAAGCGAGAAGGCTAATGGAACGGCAGTGTCTGTTTAGGAAGCCAGCTTACGGCTGAAAGGCCAGTATACGGGTAAGATGAAAGAACGAGGTGAAGACATGGTGTCATTAGCAAACAACGCATCTCTTTTCCTCTTTGTATTGATTTAATCTTTACATATACACAGCTGTTGTCAAGGAATTTGTGCAACACCAAACATGCGAGCTGTGTGAGTTGGTGTATGACCCACCCTTCTGACCACCCTGTCAGAAGCATACAGTGAGAAGGTGCGAGTTAAATGGATTGTCATTGCTGGCTCTCTGATTTCAGACATTGCCAGCAGACAGAGCATAAGAGGCAGTGTAATAGTCATATTCCCAGAGTCCTCAGCATGGCACCTGTGAATGGTGAATGGTGGTTTATACTGCAAAGCTACAAGGACAAAACAGAAAGTATCATTAATTAGTCTATGATGTATATCCCAGTCATATGGTATTGTGTGAGGAACAGACAGAAAGTTAGGTCATTGTAAACTGATAGTCTTCCCCTCTTGCTCAAGATCTCAAATCTCATTTTTCATAGAAAAACAAAAAAACTGGCTTTTTTTATGGACAGTAAAGAGACGACAGGAAACTATGTGCAGAAATACGGGAAATACAATCAGTAAACGCAGGTTGCCTAGATGAGCACATGGTTCAGCACCTGCGCTAGCCATGGCTCCGACCACAAAAATTTAAATTCAAAAAATTAAAAACTTCCCAGCTACATATTCTTTGATTGTGCCAGTGTTGCTAAAACTAAAACAAAACTACAGTTCCCCCCCTCACACACACACACACGTCTGGTTTGCTATCCTTGTGAGGACTCTCCATAGCCAGAATGCTTTTTCTACTGTACAGACCATATTTTCTAAAACCCTACACCTAAACCTACCCCTTACAGGAAACTTTCTGCATTTTTAAGATAAAAAAAAAACTTAATTCTGTGTGATTTATTAGCTTGTTTACCCATGGGGACCTCAATTTAGGTCCCCACCGTGACACGAGTCCCCATGAGTCTGTCTGTATTCAGGTTTAAGTCCCCACCAGAATAGAAAAACAGGTACACACACGCACGCACGCACACACGCACACACACACACACACACATATACATATAAAATAATGGCAGATGAAAAACTTAAATGTTTGTAGGTTGTCTGTGTTGGCAAAAGTATTTGAATCTTTTGTTAATGATCAAGTGAAACAGTTCTTAACTGAAAATAAAGTTTTAAATGAATTTCAATCAGGCTTTAGATCGGGTCATAGTACTATTACAGCAGCTATGCTGGTTACAAATTATATTGTTAAATGTTTGGATAGTAAACAACATTGTGCAGCATTATTTGTAGATCTCTCTAAAGCATTTGACTCTGTAGATCATAAACTTTTATTACAGAGGCTAAGTTGCATAGGTTTTAGTGAAATGGCTCTAAATTGGTTCAATAGTTATTTATCAGAAAGAACTCAGTGTGTCTCAGTTGAAAATTTTATTTCAAATGAACTAAAAACGACAAAAGGTATTCCACAGGGTTCTATTTTAGCACCAGTTTTATTTTCTATTTATATTAATTACATTGGTCGTGGGATAACCTCAGCTAGAATTTATTTATATGCTGATGACACAATTATTTACGCAGCAGCACATTCAGTGAATCAAGTCATAGAGCTCTTGCAATAATCTTTTCAGTTACTGCAACTGTCATTGTTTAACTTAAAATTGGTTTTAAACTCAAAGAAAACAAAATACATGCTTTTCACTC